>NC_056748.1:1004172766-1004222372 GCF_019279795.1 Protopterus annectens
AGCCAATTTGTTCAGCAGAAGGGGGTGAGAGACTGTATCAAAGGCTTTTGAAAGGTCAAGGAATAGCCAGGAGACCAAGTTATTATTGTTTCTGGCTAGAGAAATAGCATTAATGAAGGACATAAGGGCAGTTTTAGTGCTATGTTTAGGGCAAAAGCTATGCTGTGTAGGAGTGAGCAAGTTTTCCTGCAGAAGGTATTTCATGATTTGCTTGTATATGCATTTTTCCAATATTTTTGAGAGTGGTGAGAGGATCATGATGGATCTGAAGTTTGTAATGTCAATGGAGTTACCCTCCTTTGTGAATGTGTAGGGTGTAGAATTCTTTCCAGATAGATGGGACCTTATATTCTGAGATGGAGCGATTTATTAGAATTACAACTAAAAACTGTAACGGAGACTCTTACTGATAAAAAACAACCAGATAATCCAAAAATCAGTAAGGGAAGACAGCAACCACTAACTTTGTAACACTTACTTTATTAACGTAGGCAAACTGCAGTAAAACGTTTTCGTCAATCCAAATTCTTGACTTCATCAGATACACATTGTAGCCAAGCCATGTCTTAAATACATAACACCATCAATCATTCAATTGTAAATTTGAATATCTTAAAGGAACATTTGCTTGAAACTACATAAAAAACTACTAAATAAATATATCAAGCCTTAAATAAGTTTTTTTTAAAAATCACTTTACATATTTACAAATGTTTAAAACATAAAAATGCATATATATTTAAAAATGTACTTAAAATACCAATGGTGTTACCTAATATTCATTTATAAATCAAGGGGGAAGCAAAAATTACACTCTACCAGCTTTTAATTTAAGAAGGGGCATTATAGATATAGTGTCATTTAAGCCTGGAACCTTGTTGGCTTCTAATAAAATCTGCCAGTATGTTTCCCTATGTTCCAGTTTCACCTCCCAGGGGCCACCACGATTGTCTCTAACCATTGTTTCTAGGACAAAAAATTCATATCTTGCCTTAGGACAAACTGAAAGATGTCGATAAAGGGCATTATTAGAATGTTCTTTCTGAATTTCATAGAAATGTTCATAAATTCTCCTCCTGAGATGTCTTTCGGTTTTGCCAACATAAAATGCTGGACATTCTAGGCAAGATACCAAATATATAACCCCCTGACTATTACAATTTGAAAATTTTGTAGACTGTATAACCCTATCTCTAGCTGAAAGGAGTATTTTGTCCGTATGGGAAATGTATTTACATTGTGGGCATGTACCACACCTGTATGTACCCTTACGCTTGTTGGAAAATGTGTTTAGATGAAATTCATACTCTAATAAATTTTTAATGTTATTCCCCTTTCGAAATACGGTCTTAACATTCTTTCCTTTTAAATTACTGAGATCTGTAATGTCTCTGAAAATATCCCATTCACGTCTAATGATGTTTCTAATAGTGCCAGAATTGGCACTATATTCAGTAATAAAGGCTTTGTTAAATATATATTTATTTGTATATAATTATAGTGACCTGGTAGTTACTGATACATTTTTTGATTTATTTACCAAAGGTTTCAAATATGTACCACAAAGGAACAGTAACATCACCAAGGTCATTCTGGACCTTAAACTGTTCATTAGAAAACCTAAAATGGAGAACCTGTTTGGACACAGTACACAAGCTGATTTTTCTTTCCCTTCTAGGCCTAGTATTTACAACCCTCCTTTAAAATCACATTTGAGGAATTTAGAAAATAGAATAGAGCAACAAATAAGGAAACACACTAGAAAAAACAGATTTTCTGCTAATTTAACTATGCAAGAAAATGCTTTACTTTTTGAACTGAGCCACAACTCTAATATTAGAGTTATGGAACCAGATAAGGGTGGGGGTACTGTCCTTATGGATAAAATCATGTATGAAAGTAAAATGTATGCAGTGTTAAATAATGATTCACGATATACCCCTGTTTCTATTCATGAAATTCATATTTCTTACAAAAAAATAGATTTAGCTATTAAGGATCTATTTGATCAAGGAGTCATTAATTACAGTGTATATAGTTACTTAGAAAATGAGAATCCGAGGGTACCTTCTATTTTTGGGGTACCCAAGATTCATAAAGACATCATGGATCCACCTTTAAGGCCTATTGTAGCTGCCCAGGGATCTAAGATCTCACCCCTTTCAAAAATTTTGGACTGGAAATTCAAACTTTTGTGGCCTAGGGAACATTATTTACTCAAGGATTCTTGGGAATTTTTAAGTAAAATCATGCCGGAGTTTAATGTACCCAATTTACGGTTTCTTACAATAGATGTGGTTGATCTTTTTTCAGTTATACCCCATGAGATGGGACTACTTTGGCTTGAAGAGGCTCTTAGGGAATGCCCTGGGAGTGATGAGAATGACATTTTTTTTAATTCTGGAGTTGGCAGATCTAGTATTACATAATAATTGTATTTACTTTTCTGGTGAATATTTCAAACAAACCTCTGGAGTTGCTATGGGTGCCAATTGTGCACCCACTTATGCTGACATTATTTTATCAGTTTGGGAAAAGAAATATGTAATAAACAGTGAATACAAGAACAACTGGATATTTTATTCTAGGTTCCTGGATGACATCTGTATTTTTTAGACAGGGCCTAATGATACTATAGTGGAATTTATGAATTATTTAAACTCCACTACCAATTTTTTGATCTTTACTTATCAAGTACATTTAGGAACAGTTCACTATTTAGATGTGTCCCTTAGCATCTATGAAGAAGGTTTTAAATCTACTATCTATAGAAAACCCACTTTTTCCAATAGTTATATTCACTACAAAAGTTCACATCCTAGACATAAAAAAAAGGTATTGTCAAGGGTCAGTTTGTCAGGGCATCCCGTATGACATCCAATGAAACTGACTATCAATCAGAATGTTTGAAACTTACTGAGATGTTTCAAGATAGGGGTTATCCTGAGGAATTTATTAATCACATCTGTAAAGAGGTCTATGAAGGTAGAAACCATAAATATCGACCTATTTTGGGTACAGGACAACTGGAAAAAACTCCAGGGCCAAAAGATTCCCAGATAGAGTTTAACAAAGCCTTTATTACTGAATATAGTGCCAATTCTGGCACTATTAGAAACATCATTAGACGTGAATGGGATATTTTCCGAGAAACATTACAGATCTCAGTAATTTAAAAGGAAAGAATGTTAAGACCATATTTCGAAAGGGGAATAACATTAAAAATTTATTAGAGTATGAATTTCATCTAAACACATTTTCCAACAAGCGTAAGGGTACATACAGGTGTGGTACATGCCCACAATGTAAATACATTTCCCATACGGACAAAATACTCCTTTCAGCTAGAGATAGGGTTATACAGTCTACAAAATTTTCAAATTGTAATAGTCAGGGGGTTATATATTTGGTATCTTGCCTAGAATGTCCAGCATTTTATGTTGGCAAAACCGAAAGACATCTCAGGAGGAGAATTTATGAACATTTCTATGAAATTCAGAAAGAAAATTCTAATAATGCCCTTTATCAACATCTTTCAGTTTGTCCTAAGGCAAGATATGAATTTTTTTCCTAGAAACAATGGTTAGAGACAATCGTGGTGGCCCCTGGGAGGTGAAACTGGAACATAGGGAAACATACTGGCAGATTTTATTAGAAGCCAACAAGGTTCCAGGCTTAAATGATACTATATCTATAATGCCCCTTCTTAAATTAAAAGCTGGTAGAGTGTAATTTTTGCTTCCCCCTTGATTTATAAATGAATATTAGGTAACAACATTGGTATTTTAAGTACATTTTTAAATATATATGCATTTTTATGTTTTAAACATTTGTAAATATGTAAAGTGATTTTTTAAAAAACTTATTTAAGGCTTGATATATTTATTTAGTAGTTTTTTATGTAGTTTCAAGCAAATGTTCCTTTAAGATATTCAAATTTACAATTGAATGATTGATGGTGTTATGTATTTAAGACATGGCTTGGCTACAATGTGTATCTGATGAAGTCAAGAATTTGGATTGATGAAAACGTTTTACTGCAGTTTGCCTACGTTAATAAAGTGAGTGTTACAAAGTTAGTGGTTGCGGTCTTCCCTTACTGATTTTTGGATTATCTGATTTATTAGGATTGATACAGGGAGGGCAGAGGATTCAGCAGCAATTTGTAGGAAATAGGGAGGCAGGTTGTCAGCAGAAGCAGCAGGGTTTAAGTTTAGAGAGCAAGGATATTTATATAGTTAGTGGGTACAGCTGTAAGAGAGAAAGTGGTAGAAGAGTTGAGAGTAAGAGAGGATTTGGAAACGTTAATTCAGCTGGTAGTAGAAGGGAAGGAATTTATCAACTTAGATATGGATTCAATGAAATAGGAATTGAAAGAAGTAGCCGTTTCTTCTTGGGTGAGTTGTTTGGACAAAAGTTGGGAGAGGAAGGGTTACCAAGGTACAGGATTTGGTTTATAGAATTTGAAAATTTCTTGGGATCTGTTTTTTAGGCAGTTGGGGGTTAAAGTAGAAGTTCTTTTTGTCTTTGTGGATGTTTTTGCCTGATTTCTTAGTTCTTTTTATTTTTGTAACTGGAAAGGGAGCTTAGTTTTTACCCACTTTTTCCATGCCCTGTCTCTAGTTTTCATAAGGGTGTGGGTGGCATTGGTAAGTCAAGGGGATATATTAGATTTGATGCAAACAGTGCGGGGTAGAGCAAGAGAGTTAAGGATGTTAAGGAAAGTAGAGTTGAAAGAGTGGACAGCTTCATCAAGGGGGAGATGTGTCCAGTTTATCCTGGAGAGGAGGACATTAAAAAGTCTCAGGACAGAAGGTGGATTGTTTGCAACAGGTTATGTATCTGTGAGGCCTAGTGAAATGAAGAGTGCATCTAAGAACTTTCACAGGAGAGTGATCGCTTAGGGAGTCGAGTAGGGTCTCAGCATTATGGTATTTCTGGGGATCTGTGACTAGAATCGAATCAATGAGAGAATGGGGGTATGTAATCCATTTGTACTGGTGGAGGTTGAGATAAGTTGTCCAAGGCCATGTAAGCTGATGCATGAAGTAGTGTTTGGGGACTGAAGAGTTAGCCAGTTAATATTTACATCCCCAAGAAGAATTGTTTTATTGTGGCTGTTTTGAGAAAGGTAAGAGAGAATGTTTTCTAGAAGGGTAATGTTATCTCTGGGTAGAATGTAGATAGCTATGACTGTGACAGTGGTGTAATTGTTAAGTTTAAAGTTAGCAGTCAGGAAGTAGAAGTAGAAGATTTGCTTGCTGAACTGTGCTGTTTGTGTTGTTTTAATGGACAAAATAATAACAGTTTAACTTTGGCAAGTAACAGCAGGGTCAGTCACAGTCTTCCATGGACAGTCCATGTAACCAGCATTTATAGCAAATTTGTTGACTTTGTGCACCTCAGATGTCTGGGTAGCATACAGATAATGGTGACAGTATTGTATTTCAACTTTGCTTCACACAAACAGCAGTGACATGAAAGTATTCTGGCTTGTTTTACACAAATGCACATTAGTTCCACAAAGCCAGAATTGATTGTGATAAAATAATGGTGACAGTAATGTATTTCAACTTAGCTATATAAAAGCAGTAGATACATAAGCTATTCCAATTAGCTGTACAGAAATTCACAGCCCTGCAAGCTAGAATAATGACTGCTCAACTTAGACAAATGTAAACAAGGTCAATATGGCTTATTTTCATTCACAAATACTACTCATACATAAGAATTAGAACCACTGTGTTGACTGTATACATGTCAGATAATATACTGAAATAATGGAACAATAACAATTGGCTATAACAATTTATTTCAACCCACTTCCATATACACAAACTGATGTGTCAACTGATTACAGACACTTTATTGACTGTGTATACTTCAGAAATCTGATCATGATCCAATGACTGGATTAATAAATAAATAAATAAATAGTGGCCACAGTAATGCAGCTCAGCTCATTGCTGTGAGACACATACAATGTTTGTGTCTTTCGGCTTTTCCCAGTTAGGGGTCGCCACAGCGGAACCCCAGTCTGCTAATGATTGGCAGTAGATTTTTACGTACTGGCTTGCTGGGCCTAACGCACAACCTTCAAAGAAGGAATGCCCATTCACGCATGTTGCTACACAGAAGATGCTCTAACTGAGAATCGAACGGGCAACGTCTAACTGTGAGGCGACAACGCTACCGCAGCACCACCACCGCAGGTTGTGAGACACATACAGTACAGGTCCCTATACACATACACACACACACACACACACACACACACACACACACACACACACACACACACACACACACACACACACACAAACACAATGTATAAAAGAAAGCACTGCATACTCTCATACTGTCTTACAGCCTGGCTGGCAGCAACTCCATAGGATCATGGAAGGTTACTAGGCTAATGGCCCTGGGGCACTTACAAGCCTAGCCAAGCATTTATCCCCAAAAAAGAAACCTCAGTCAGTACCTGTCACCCCTGTCAATGAGGGACCAAAACTATTTATTCCCCCCACATTTATGCAAGTCTCTCCAGGCATCCATGTCTTTTAGCTTTCACACAGGCTGCCTCAGGCAGTCTGAACCAATATGAAAAATCTCCTCACTGCTTCAAATAAGCCTTTTCTGAAGTACCATTTTCAGACTGACTGTCTCATTAAAAATGTTAGAATGTTTTGCAATAAGGTATGATCACCTGGTTCTCCATTTGAGGTGTGTCAAATGCTGGGTTGTTTTAGAAAATAGCACAGTCAAGTATTTTTTTTCTTTTTTTTTCACAGAAATTTGAACTCCACGCATGCATATTATCATGTAAGGAGTTTTCAGTACCTGAAATTAGAAAGTTGGCTATTTTTAATAAAACAAATAACATGATTTTCTGACATTTCCCCTGGACATAAAAAGTTATTTCCTTGCATCTTTGCTGAGTAAATTAGTTCTAATTACTATGTGAAAGACATGCAGCCCCAGATTAATTATTCAAAGCCACTACGTCGCTTCTGAAACCTGGCAAGTACTCTGTAAATGCAGAAAATATAACATG
Source organism: Protopterus annectens (assembly GCF_019279795.1). Classification (NCBI taxonomy): domain Eukaryota; kingdom Metazoa; phylum Chordata; order Ceratodontiformes; family Protopteridae; genus Protopterus; species Protopterus annectens. Next base: position 1,004,179,821 of record NC_056748.1, read on the forward strand.
ACAAGCCAAAAGGATTTGTGGGTCCACATTTATCATTACGTTGCTTGTACTGTCATAACTTTGAAATTTATTTCCCATGTAAAAATTTGTGTAGATATAAGGGAATGTGTGTTTAGGCTGTGTTCAGTCCAAAATCAGTTCACTCTTTTTTCTTCTGTCTTTGTGATATTACATCCATCCTGTTATCTTTCTCTTTTTTTACTGGATTGCAAGGCATTAGAGTTATCTGTGTTTGGTGGGGGGTGTACTATAGAAATCTCCAAGTAATTCAGCTTTCTAAGGTTCTGCTGTTACCTGTGTGAAAACGGCGAGGATAAGCACTTCCACATGAGCTTGTGAAAATACTGTTGTGTAACTGGTAGGTATTTTTAGTTTAATTTGTTTGGAACATCTATAGAAATTAGGAACACCTGGCCCAGCTTTACTTCTCAATTAGAAGCCTGTATTTTTAAAGTACAGAGATACTGCCACCTCCATGCTTTAGCCTTTTGGCCCATGTGTGCTTTCATTTTTCTGCTATCTTAATATTAGTTTACTATAAATCAGGTCATTTCTAATTTAAATGTATATAATTGCAAGTTTGATTAAGACCCATTAGGTATCAATTTATTAAAAACTTCACTATAAAATCACTCTGCTTATATTGCTGCTTTTTCTTTATATGCATCTCTTTCCTAACATTAAAAAAATATTTGCTCCAAAACAGTGACTTTCAAATTCAACATTTCATGTCTCATTAGACTGTACTGCCAATGGACTTTCCCTATCATTATGTATAAAGCAATGCTCTTTGATTCAAGTAGCAAATGCCCTTTCAGTTTCATCTATACAGAAGAGATGACAAGGGTATTCAGTAGCATAAACTACTGCAGCACAGGTACAACTCTATCTGCTCCTAATGTCTAAATTTTAATATTAATTTTGTCAAACCTTTGACAAATTAAGGGACATATACAAAAATACCACAAGTCTATGTAGTACCCAGCCCATTGCTCAAATCCATAGGGATATACTGCTTTAACCGAATGTGTTGACATTACTTCATGTCGCATTCTGTCTCCAGGTAATACAGACAGCGCAGTTGTGGATTTGTGGAATGTTGGAATTTATGCAAGATTTTGATGATTTAGGCATCAAATGTGAGAGCATTTCCATGGGATACATGAGTTTCAACATCTAAGCTACGAGTCACAGAAAACAATTGAGTCTTAGAAGGCCTGAGGGCAAACTCCTATCAGGATATATATAAAACTGCAATGTGAAACAGCAAAGATATGCATGTTGTCATGCAGTAGTTTGACAGAAAACTCATAAATGCAATGATCTACCTACCATAAAAGGAAATCTCAATAGTTAACTAATGTATTAGATGTCAAAAGTCAAATCTTTAAGTTATAACTAGAAATGACAAGATAATATGAGCAAGAGCTGAACAATTTCTGTCAAAAGTTGCAAACTATAAACTAGCCACCTCAGAAAATGAAATAGAGATAAGTATCTATAAGAAGTCAAAATACGAACAAGAGAAGACTTCTTAATCTTCTCAAAATGTGCATGTATTTTAATAGAATGAAGAAGGCAGCCATGGTGGTGCAGTGGTTAGCATTGCCACTTCACAGCAAGAGGTTCTCCAGTTCGATCCTCAGCTGGGGTGCCTTCTGTGCGGAGTCTGCATGTCCTCGCTGTGGTTGCCTTGATTTCCTCCAGGTACTCCGTTTTTTTCCCAAATACATGCTGTAGGTGGATTGAACACTCTAAATTAGCCCTAGGTGTGAGTGTGTGCATGTGTGTGCCTTCTGTGGAAGGTTGGGCGCCGGGCTGGCAACTCAACACCATAAAACTCCACTGCCAATCATGACCGGACAGGTGATCCGCTATGGGAGCAGAAAGAAGAAGGAGAAGGTGTAGAAGCAGAAATGAAAATTCAGGAAGTGGAAATACACAATTAGTATCTCATAGCAATACTTTTCTTGGGGTAAATATGATGGTCTACTAGGAAATAGCCAGGACTTTTTGATTTATATGTCAGATTCCAGAGTGTAGCTCCATCTTGCTATGCACTCATTTTTATTCATTGATCTCGGAAATTACATATGCAGTATATTTTTAAAGCAGCTGATAAAAAAAGGAAATGGCAGGCTTAAATAAAAAAAGCATACTAAAGAAAGCTATTAACAAAACAATTAATCATTACCCATTATAAATATGCTGAGTTGAACTAAAATGTTAGTGCATCTTATTGCATAACAAAAGCAAATATTTTTTAATGGAAAACTAGTCTACATGTTATCTCTCTGGCTATGCACATAATGTTTTTTTTTTCTTGGAGAAGCACATTAGACTCAAGTAAATGCAGAGTTCTAAGTACGTATACAAATGAAGGAAACAATCCTTTAACAAGCCTAGATGCTATAACTGACTCATCAATTACCAAAACTGCAGAAAACATTATTCAGAAGCTAATTGTAAGAAGCTATACTAAAAAATTATGTATAATGCTTCTTCATTTCCATAATAAATTATACAACAAACATGATTAAAAAGCTTAGAGTGTGAACAGAGTTAATTACCAGAGGTTCACTAAGAAGACATGCTCGATGTCTTGCAGAATCTCAAGCTCTCTGAAAACATTGCGGACCTCGTCTCGTTCAATGCACTGCTGCTTGTTCATGTACTTCATTGCATACATCTTCTCTGTGTCTTTCTTCTGCACAATGCACACCTGAAATAATGCAAAACAGTAAGAGGTGCAATAGCATCAGCAGGCTGTACAGCAACTGTCAAGTTCAGAGAAAATTAACATTTTGTGATCAGAATCATATTTGTACAGAATATTTAAAAGGAAACTGAAAAAGAAATACATGTTGTAAATTGCTTCATAATAAGGATTCCTAGCATTCTAGAAAGGAGCAATAAGACCACTTCGAATTATGGACATGTTAATTCATTCTCTGATACCCACATTGTAGTTTTCAGGATTATATTAGAAGCCAGAGATTTTGCTTTTGGCAAGTAAAGGACAAATGGAGCAGAAAACAAATCTGGTCAGGATAACAGTCTATCTTTGGATACTCATGCATTTATACACATATACACATACACAGATAAGGCATGAACACCTACAGGCAGTTTAGGGTATAGCTAATTCAACTTAATAGACATCTTTGAGATGTGGGTAGCTACTGAAACACACAGTAAGAACTAATGTGGACTCATTCAGGACATGGAGAAAATATTTATTTATTTCTGTTACCCTTTATTGATCAGGTTAGTCCCACTAAGCTACTCACCTCTTTTCAGAGAAGACTTGGGGGAAATTAGGTCATAGCATCAGGAAGCTTCTACTACTTATTCAATAGATGCCATGAGATCTTTTTTATCCACCTTAGCTACCACCAACTCAAGCAGATGCAGCCTTGGTTTTACATCTCATCCAAAGGACAGCATTCTCAGGAGAGTATCACCCTCCCACCCCCCCACTTATGGTGTACTGTAGTGTCAGCAATGCATTTACCTAGTGTGGGAATAGAACTCACAGCCTTCTGCACCAAAGGCAAGTGTGCTACCAGTTATGCCACTAACACTGCTAATACTGCAAAAATGTAGGGACATAAGTAAGAGAACTGAGAACAGCTGGAAGGCAGCAACAGTAACTGCTGTACCAAAGTGCCACCCCATTTGGAATGTAGTTCCATGCAATTATTCGCCTAGGTAAGATACGTGACAGAATGTGTGTGTGTGTGTGTGTGTGTGTGTGTGTGTGTGTGTGTGTGTGTGTGTGTGTGTGTGTGTGTGTGTATAAAAGCTTTTGACCTAAGGAAATGTGTACAATTCTGATTAAGGGCTTTTCAACCAGAAAAAAGGAGGTCATTGTCCCACTGTACTCATCCCTCATTAGAACCATTATAGAATACAATGCCCCGTTTGGTATGTACCTCTCAAGACATCTGCAACAACTGGAAAGGCCGCAGAAATACCTCACTAAAAGAATCACAGGCCTAAAGCAGATGCCCTATGCTGATGGCCTTAAAAAACTCCAGCTATACTCTGTCACATATCGTCTACTCAGAGGCAATCTCTGCTTAACATACAAGGCCATGTCAAACCCAGAGCTGTTGGACATGCTACACTTAAAGCAATCCCAATCCATCAGAGCCACACGCTCCAGGGATCTAAACCTTGTCATCACAATAAACAAAACATGCTGGAGGGATAGGTTCTTGACCCAGAGACTCCCCAGACTCTGGAATAGATTGCCCATACATGTCAAGCAGAGTGCCTCTTTCACCCTCTTCAAAAGGAACCTTGACGATTGGATGGGAGAAAGGAAATTCACTCCGGGGATCACATCAGTCACCCTGCTAGACAGGGGTCCAGGGAAGTAAATAGCGTGGGAAGAAATAGCCAGGCAATTGTTATGGCTAGGCTTGTATAGGCCCTAGGGCTGATAGCCTAGTACCAACCTATGAACCTATGAACCTATTAACCAGGGCACAAACTTCCTGAGCCTGATAATAAAAAACATTCTCTTTTGAAGATGAATTTTAAACATACTGACCAGGCCACTATTGCCACCGTTTCATTAATAACATATATTAATGAAGCTCAAGTTTCCTTGCACTAAACATTTAACTTTATTCATAATGCTGCACAACATAACTTCCTTTACACCTCTTCAAAATCCTGTTAATTTTACTGTTGCTTGTAGTAAGTCAGAGGTGCGTAATATATGCATAAATGCATTCAATTTCATTTTTACATTTGAAAAAAGCATGCTGTTATACATTATATATAAACTGCTGCAAAAGTTATATTAAATATTAATACATACATACGTGTGTGTGTGTGTGTGTGTGTGTGTGTGTGTGTGTGTGTGAGTGTGTGTGTGTCTGTGTGTATGCACGTGCATGGTTATATATGTAGTACTAAGCAGAACTATCTGCAAGCCCTGTTATCAGCAAGCTCTGTTTCACCTGTTAATCACTGAGCCCTATACCATCAGCTTTACTTAAAATGCCAAAAAAGAAACAGTCTTCTCCCAAGGGGGGGGGGGGGGGGTAAGTGACTATACATACATGTTTATATCACCAAACACTGAAAACCAAAAATCCTACATGGAAAAATATTGAAAAAAACGTTATTTTAAGATTGGGTGGCAAACCTCACTGAAACTTATTTCTGCCCACTCTGAGATTAAACAACAGTGGCAAAAGTACAAATTTTTACTATCTGTTGTACAGCAATTTCATACACACAAATGCCAGCAAAGCAATCCAAAATAAAGTAACATTCAATAAACTGAACATTCAGTAGAACTATATATATATATATATATATATATATATATATATAGTATACATACACATCTATATATATATATATATATATATATATATATATATATATATATATATATAAACATATGGGTTACCTACACATAATCTAACCCTCATTTAAGATCGACAAATATCTAAGCTATAGCAAAACTACAAAATATCTAAACTGCAAAATATTGACACGTAAAATGCTGACAAGATGAAAGTTCTACTAGGGAAAATGTATGCCCTTTCCCCGCTATTGTATGATCTCAAAGCTGGTATATATAATTAGCAGGAGGTGTGGGGGGTGTAGGGAGACATTCCCCCTACAAAAACATGCATAAATATGACAAAATTGAACTTCATAGAAAACCATTTAAAAAATCTGACAAAATCGAACTACATTTTCTCAATGTTTTTGGATGGGGTCAAGCCTTCCTACACCCCCCCTTGCTAATTATATATACCAGTTCTGAGGTCTTACAGCAGTGGGAAAAGGCATAAGCTTTCCCAAGTATAACTTCCATTTTGTAAATATTTTGTGTTTAGCTGCTTTTTAATGTGTCAATATTTTGCAGTGTTGATGTTATACAGTCAGTCCCTTGACTGTCAATTAAAAGAGGGTTAGATTATGTGTAAGTAATCCATAGTATATGTTTGTAAATGCATGTGTGTGTGTGGGCAGGGGCATGTTTGGGTGAATATATAAATATAAGTATATGGATTCGTGAATTGTCTAAGTGTGGTCTTACTGAGTGCATGTTATTTGAATCAAAGTAATAGAATATCATGCACTTCAAAGAAGAAAAACATTAGCAGAGTGTAGACAAAAGCAAGACCATATAATACTGAGGTAAGATAGTTTTACTTTTTGCAGTACTGAGCAGTCTCGGAGTTTATATATATATATATATATATATATATATATATAAAACGTAACTGAGGAGATATGGGGGATGCAGTTCCCCCTATCAGCCGTGCAAAAGTCAGCTGAATGGAGATTTTGCACTCCTTTGATAATGCTATCTTTCAATTTTCAAAGTGCATTCTGATGGGTTCTCAACAACTTGTGTATATATATATATATATATATATATATATATATATATATATATATATATATAAACATAAATATACACACACACACACACACACACACACACACACACACACACACACACACACACACATATATATGTATGTATCTATGTCTCACAGACACAAGCATATCATATTTTGGGGAGAGGCAGTGAAGTGCATTGTGATATAAAGAGGATGAGGTTCAAGGTGGGGACTGTTCCAGCTTCTGTTACTGGGCCCATGGCAACATGGAGGGCAAAAGGTCTATAAGGTTTATAGTATTTGCTGCTGCTGGTGTTTGTGATGTGCTTACATGGGCAGAAGTGAGTGCTGAGAGACATGACAACATACACAGAATAGGGAGATGAGGAATGATGTGTCAATGTACACAGAACTGGGTGCTAGGGAATGACATGGTAACATTCACATACCTGGATGCTTGGGAAGCCATGAAAACATACACAGCACATGCTGCTGACATGGACAGAAAAGGGAGCAGGGGGATACAGTGACTCCTGCCAGTACCTTTCCTATAGCAACATGGAAGAGAAAGAGACGTGGGGTATATTTTGGCTGATATTATTACCAGGTGTATAGCTTCACGGAATGGGAAAAGGAGGTGATATATACTATGAATTCCGCTACTATTATAACATAGTAACAGGAAGACCATGAGGGGAGGTTGGGTGTAATAACCACCGTTACTGAGGACAGGCAACATTGAAAAAGGAGGACGGTATGGTACAAGGTGACTGCAGTTTTAGTGGGAACATAAGGACATGACAGCATGGATTACATTGCAGGTCAGGTGTCACAGTAATTTCTATAACAACTACTACTACAGACATGGAGTCAGGGAGTGGAAGATAATGTGTGGGGGTGGGGTATACAGAGACTGTCACTGGTGGATGGAGGAGGGCACAAGGTACCAGGGAAGAGCCATCTCTATGGGGGCAATCTGACCTTCTGCTTACTGTACCAAGTGTATGATAGATTGATCTCTCCAAAGCTAGGCAAAAAATGTTGGGGGTGGGGTGCAATGCTAGAAAGGCTGTTAATCATGGCTTCTCCACAGACAGACATAAGGAGAAGTTTTTTTGTTACGAGATACTCTAATTTTTCTCCAGTTCTTGAAAATATAGCAAGAAAAGAATGGAATGTGGTTAGTGAGGATGTGTCTGTAGGTTTTCTGTTTCACAGTCACATCACTTTCTCTTATGGCAGATATAATAATTTGAAAGAACTACTGAGTACGGAAAGATCTAAAATAACAACAGCAGGTAAAGTGGGAACTCACTTGTGTGGTAATTGTTCAGTGTGCAGTAGAAGAATTAATTATTTGGATGTAACTGTTGCTTTGGACAGGGACAAAAAAGGTTTCACATCCAGAGTATACAGGAAGCCAACTTTCTCGAATGACTATTTGGAATATAATAGTAGTCACCCGGGTTACACAAAGAGAAATATTGTAAAAGGGCAGATGGTGAGGTTAGCCAGAATGTGTTCAAGTCAAGAGATTTGTAGGAGGGAAATGGCTACCTTGGTAAACCTCTTTACAGAAAGAGGCTACCGGACACAAATGCTACAAACCATATGTGAGGAAGTTATGAATGAATGAGGAAAAAGATTTAAACCTTTATTAGGAACAACAACTGAACCTATAGGGAACCCTGTGGTGCAGAACAGGGACAAAAATTACAGTCAAGCATTGGTTTTAACATTTGGTGAGCTGAGTAAGGAAATTAAACAGATAATGAGAAGGAATTGGGTCATGTTTAAAAGTACGGACGACCTTATTGGGTTTTTATAGGTAAAGAATCTGTCTTTGTATTTAAATCTAATTATAATTTAAAATTTTTATTGGAAAACCCTATCCATTTAAGTGGTCTACCAAGCGGGACTAGGAACTGTGGATAATGTGCCTACTGTCCGTACATTTTGGGTGTTGAGTACAGAGAAATAGGGTCCCCTAGGAGAAAAGTTACACTGAAAAGGGGCTCTTGTGGATCTAAGGGGTTAGTGTATGTGGCAGTTTGTCAGAAATGTCAACAGTTCTATGTAGGCAAAACTGAAAGGGCTCTCTGTAGAAGGATATATGAACACCTCTACACTATTAGATGTGAAGATGAGAATAATGCCCTATATATGCACTTGAAGGGGAACGTATTATGTAACACTTTCCACTTTGGGATTTTAGAAACTGTAGGAAGTGATTTGAGGGAAGGGAATTGGAAGAACAGACTTGAGAGGGAAGAGTTAATGTGGCAGTTTAGACTAAATTCCACCCACCACCCTGGTATAAATGAGGCATGTAGTATCATGCCAGTATTGAAGTACAAGGCATTAAAGCTTTAAAAGACATTTTTTCATCAAAGCAAGATATTTATATGTAAAATGTGAATTATAGTTTTGTAATATTGTATTATTGCACATTTAAACATTTGGAAGTGTTCTTATATATTTTTTTATGTCATTAATAAGATGGATCTGAACTTATTTAAAAGCATTTTTAACTTTTGCCCTTATAAGGACTTCCTTACATTTTGGCTCTTAATTGACATTCAACTTTAATTGTTCATCAGGGACTATTTAAGTATGGTATTGACGTATTTTAATTTGTTCTGAAGAAGTCTTGGGTTACAAAACGAAAGCACGCTTGACTACTGGTTTGAATTATTGTAATAAATCAACTTTTTATCTACTTTGGAGGTTGCTGTGACACTTTTTTCCTACTGTTTACACAGGAATTGCTTTGTTTGTTCATTGATTGAAGTTTGGCAAGTTTCTACCTGTTTTTTTGTTCTTCGTGGTTACTTTTGGGTGTGTGGAAATAGTTTGGAGAAGTGGTTTGCTGTATTGTATTAACACACCGGGTTTTCAGGTTGGTTCCTGAAACCACTTTGCATTTTGATGGCCGACTCTGTGGAACCCAGTCTACCTTCTCTTTTTTTAGAAGGTAGAGAAAGTAGAGAAAATCGGAGAATGAGTAACATTGGAAATGAAGCTGTGACCTTGACGCAGCTTATGAATGTTATCACCACTCTAACCGGCAAGGTTTCTGAACTGCAAACAGCTGTCGAGAGACTACAAGGCCCAGGAGGCTGTGCAGGAAGGACAGGAACCAACCAGACTCCTTCTACAGACATGGGGTGTTCTGGGAATGAGGAAACGGTAATACGAGTCCTCAGGGCATGAAAGAAGAGAACTCAAGCTGTTAATAAACAGTTTAACACACAGGAATCTATTCCGTGCAGCCAAATAAGGCAGGAAATCAGTATTAACAAAAGGAGATCTACACTAAGGGACTGGTTCAATACGGACATTTTTCCTACTAATACTACCTCACCAGAGACACGTCCAAATGAAGGAGATATCAACAAGAGACTGAGGGACTTGGAAAATAAACTGGTGAAGGTACGTAACCTTCAATGTGATAATGCATTCTTAAATGAAAGCATTAAGAACAAAAGGGTACCTAAGGGACTGAGGGTCTACCATTTTCCTAACAGGTTAACGGAAGATGACCCTGAGTTTTGTAAACTTATTGAAATGTTTGACAGGCATGTCACAGAACTTATGGAGCTCATCATAAGTATTAAAAACAAAACAATAGCTTATTTGAAGTGGAAAAAATTAATGAAACTATTGTGAATTATGTTTATTTTGATGATGTTTGCAATAGATATGATGCAGTTGTTCAAAAAATAGAGGAACAAGTGAATGAAAATGTGTAAAGGAAGCACAATAAACTCCACAGGGATTTTTGTGATTATAGGGACAAGACAGCTTACCCCCTTCCTAGATCATACTATAAGAATAACAACGAAGGGAATGAGGAAGTGTTTCACCCACCACATACCCACATTAATGGCAGGTTAGATAACTATGAACAAGAAGATCCAGTTTTAAGGAGATCTGAATGGTTATTGAATAAAAACAATGTGTCTAAGGGTAGGCATTTTTAGAACATCAGGGGGGGGGGGGGCAAGGGTGTGGGTCAGAAGGCTCCCCACCAGAAATGGAGGAAAAACAGTTACTACTGACTGACTAGGACAGCACAGAGGAAGACATTATCTCCTGTTTTGGTGGGGTATTACTGAGTTATAGCGGTTTTAACATATTCAAATATGCTGGGCTGGAATCGGTAAGAATCATTTTTCTCTGTTGAAGAAGGGTATAAAATTTGTGCCTAACAGGAAAGGAGACATTTTACAGATTTTTATGGATTTCAAGCTATTTACAAGGAAGTTAAATTTAAGGTACCTATTCAAAGGTACTTCTAGTTTACCACCACAGTTACATTTTAAAAGGAAAAGTTGTTTTAACCCTCCCTTACACCCTACAATATCGACATTTTATAAGGTTTGTACACAGGAGATTTACAAGTCCTACTATAGGTTCAAAGGTTTATAGGTTCATAGGTAGGTACTAGGCTATCGGCCCAAGGGCCTACGTAAGCCTAGCCAACAAGATTCCCTGGCTTACGCCACTCAAGAAAGTTATTTTCCTGTGCCACTGTCGAGCAGAGACACAGAAGTGATCCCCGGGTGTATTTCCTATTTCCCATCCACTCATCAAGATTTTTCTTGAAGAGTGCTAATGAAAACTTTGCTTGATATAGATGGGTAGCCTGTTCCAGAGTATGGGAAGTCTCTGGGACAGGAATCTATCTCTCCAGCATGTCATGTTTAATGTGGTGACAAGTTTTAGGTCCCTACAGCGTGTAGCTCAGAGGGATTGGGATTTCTTTAGGTGTAGCATGTCCAACAGCTCTGGGTTTGACATAGCTTTATATGTTAGGCAGAGATCTTCTCGGAGTAGGTGATATGCTATGGAGTAAAGCTGGAGTTTTTTGAGATGGTCAGTGTAGAGCATTTGTTTGAGGCCAGTAATCCTCTTTGTAAGGTACTTCTGTGGCATTTCCAGCTGCTGCAGATGTCTTTTGAGGTATATTCCAAAAGGGGCACTGTACTCTATAATGGGTCTAATGAGTGTCGAGTAGAGAGGAACAATGACCTCTTTTTTCCTGGATGAGAACCCTTTTATGATGAGGCGTGCCACATAGAAGGACTTCCTGACTACTGTGGCAATGTGACTATCATAGAAGAGACTACTGTCCACCTGGATCACAAGGTCTCTTATCACACATTCGGTGTTAAGTAGATTGCTGCCTATGTGGTAGTTCATGGGTACAGAGTTTTTACCAAAGGGGATGACACTGCACTTTTTGACATTGAGCTTGAGGCCATGGCTCTGACACCAGGCATCTGTCTCAGCGAGGCCCTTCTTTAGGATGTCCACATCATTTAGGGACTTGACTATGGCTCCTAGTTTGCAGTCATCTGCGGACTTCATTAGCCAGAGGCCTTCTGTGTTAGCCTGTACTTCAGAGAAGTAGATACCAAACAGGAGAGGTCCCAGGACAGAACCCTGTGGTACTCCACTTGTCACTGCTTTGAGGTCAGATTTGGAGTCTGTAACATTTACAGTGTGGGTTCTGTCAGTGAGCCAGTTGGCAACCCATCTTGTGATGTAGGGATTTATACCTAGTTTAGTGAGTTTAGCTATAATTCCAGAATGGGGGATGGTGTCAAAAGCCTTGGAGAGGTCAAGATAGGCTGTGTGAACCACCTTACCCTCATCTACAGCTTTGGTGACTGCCTCAAAGAAGTCAATCAGGTTCAGGAGGCATGATCTGCCTTTCACAAACCCGAACTGGGTGGGATCCAGAGTTTGGAGATTACCAATGTCTTTGTTAATGAGTTCCATGATGATACGTTCCATGGCCTTGCAGACCAGGCTCATCAAGCTAATAGGTCGATAGTTCCTGGGATCAGTGGTGGCTCCCCCTTTGTGGAGTGGGATAACTGTTGCTATGCACCATTCAATGGGCACAAAGCCTAATGCGAGGCTATTATTGAACATGGTGCGTAAGTGGGGAGCCAGTTAGTTCTGAAGTTCATGTAAAACTCAGCCTGGGATGTTGTACGGTCCCATGGATGCTGTGTTTTTGGCTTTAGAGAGTGCAGCTTTTACCTGTGTAGTTGTGATTACAGGGACTCTGCATTCTTCCTGTATAGATATGGGCCCTTTAGGGGGTGGGGGGGGTAAAGTTAGCACTGAACCTATCTACCAGGATGTTGGCAATATCAGTTGGTTCTGAAATTTTCCTGCCATTTTGCTGTAACTCAGACCAGATCTGGATGTTGCCATCGAGATTCTTGACATAGCTATAGAATGCATTGTGGTTGTCCTTAGAATTAGTGGTGATTTGGTTTTTGTAGCTAGCTTTGGAGGATCTTATAAGGGATCTCAGCTTCTTACTGAGGCTGACCAGGGAGCTCCTCCACTCATGGGATTTTACTCTCTTTTGCAAGAGATTCTTCCTTCTGTTGTACGGTTTGTTTATGGCAGGGGACCACCAGATTGGCTTCCCTTTTTTGGAGGATAGCATCTTAGTTCTGTTTGGGATAGCACGATCCATGCACTCGTGTAAATGCTTATAGAGTGCATTTGTGTAGGATTCAGCAGTCATAACTGTATTGTCCATCTGCATGGGTGTCATGAAGTTCACTACTTCTGTCTTAAGAAGCATGAATTTGGCATTGGAGAATTTTTTTACCGTGGTTTCCTTAAAGGGGGGTGGGGGCGGGATGTGGATATCAAGGGTGATTAACTTATGGTCGGATCGGACCAACGAGGAGTTGACTTCACGTGTGGAACACTGGTCACTCATGTTGGTAATGACTAGGTCTAGGATATTGTTGCCCCTGGTGGGGGTGTAGATAAGTTGATCAAGGGCATTGGAGTTTATGAATTCCAGAAAGCGTTGAGCTAAGGAGGTGGTACATGAGTAGTTTTCCCAGTTAATGGTGGGGTAGTTGAAGTTGCCCATTATTAGGGTGTTTGGTTGAACCCTAATATTTTCCAGTACATCAAGAAAAGAGGAGTGGGAATCCTGGGGCATGGTGGGGGATATGTAGCAAGCTACAATTTGGATTGCAGTTTTGCCCAGAGTTAGTTGCACTTGGATAACCTCGGATGCATTATGCTGAGCAACTAGCCTGGAGGTGTGGATATCCTTAATGAATATGGGCACACCTCCGCCTTTGGTGTTTCGGTCCAGGTTGCATGGCCGAAAAGTGTGGTATAAGTTATAGCCTGGTAGTGCAGGGGTGCTCTCTGGAGCCTTGAACCAGGTCTCAGTCACTGCACAGATATTGATGTTCTCCATTTTAAGGAGTGCCTCGAGTGAGTGCATTTTGAGATTTAGACTTCTAGCATTGAGTAGCATTACCCTCAGTTTTTGCTTGCCTGTTCCTGCTACAGTGGTGAATTTGTCATTTGAACCTTGTCTAAAAAAGGCACTATAGGGGCAGCAAGAGCCTTAGCCGGTATCTGAAATCACAGGGGCGACAGGTGCAGGCCATCTGTGGCAAAGCATCATGGTCTGTCGACCATGTCATCCCAAGCAGATAGATACTGGATCCCCTTAGAATGACACCAGAAGCTTAGCCAATTGTTGAAGTCAATCATTTTGTCCTTGTACTGCGGAATCATTCTGGGTGATGGCAGAATGCTACTCAGGGCTAGGGTCATACCTACCTGGGCTACAAGATCAGAGAGCTCTTCCACGTCTCTTTTCATGTAGTCCAGGGAGGTACGTCTCAGGTCATTCACACCAACATGGACATTGACAAAGTCATATTTGTACTTGTTGTGGAGTGACCTGAGTGCGTGGGTTATGTGGCGGATCCTGGCACCCGACAGGCAGCTGGCCATAACCTTCTCCTTGTTTAGCCTGCGGAGGGGGACATCAGTGTGCCTGACTATAGAGTCAACTAAGATTGGTGTGTTGGGTACGTTGTTTTGCCTTATTGGCTGTGGTTGAGTGGCACACTGAGTTTGTGGGCTATGTGTCATTTCGGTTGTGTTGGGGGATGGAGGTTGCTTGCGTTTCTGCTTTGGAGGTCTCTGTTGCTTAGACAGATTATTATTGAGAACCTCCGCGAATGTTTTTATGTTACTATGTGTGGATTTTGATGGTGTAGATTTAGTGAGACTATGTGATGAATGTGGTGTGATGCAAATGTTTACCTTCGCCTCATGACTGTTAAGTTCAGTCTTGGTTGGAGAGAGCTTTACCTCCAGTTTGGCTAGATAAATGCATCTCCCACAGGTTGTAGTGTTGGGTGGTAGGAGGAGAGGGATGTCTGTGTACATGAGGCAATTTCTACATTGTCTCAAGATACCCAGATTAATCAGGTAGACAGGAGAGAACACTGGGAGATGACCCTTAGACATGCCTGAATAAAAAACTAATTTCTTCTAGATAAGTGAGGAAAGTGAGTACAAGAGCTGTTTTTCTCTAAGCAAATGAGAAAAGTCAGTACAAAAACTATTTTCCTCTAGGTAATGAGGAAGGTTGAGTGCTATAGTAATTAGTAGCTTATTTAGTGCTTACAATTTCTGAACAAGTGCTGAGCACGAATAAGCAAATTTAAGTGCTAAAACTAAGAATCTGTATCTGCACTAGACGAGTTACAGGACAGAAACAAGTGCAAATGCAGGCTTTCAAATCAGAAAATTGAGAGAGATGGAAGAGATTGCCCAAACGGTCAATAACTACAATTTCTGGGCCAGAACCACTCCTTATGTGATAGACAGGTTAGCTAGTGCTTACCATTCCCACCGATAAGCTAGAACGCTTCCCTCCAACACAGAAAGGCTTGGAAGGCTCAGAAGCTTACATACAGTCCTGGATACAGCAAATCTGTATCTCAAAAACTAGTTACAGGAAAGGAGGGAAACAGGCTTACAGTTTTTTTTTTTACCAAAAAGTAGCTAAAACAGTAGTAAAAAAAATCCACATGCAGTGCAAGATAGCACACGAGTATATAGCAATATTAGACAAAGCACAGTTTAAAAAATGCAATTAAATTAAAAAGGACAAAAAGAAAGTGCAGAAAGGGTTTATCAGGTAGAATGTGGTAAAGAGATGGGACTGGGGGAGTGTCCCAGATCAACTCTACAGTGGGGCGGGCAATGGCAAAAGCCACCAAATTTAAACTACAAGCCAGAAATAGGGAGGGTGGGTGGGACTAAACAGTTTCAACAGAGATCTAAGCAACAATTAACTGTACAAACTCTAAAACAAAAAATATATTCAGCTCTGTATATTTGCAGATAGATTGGAAAGCAGTCTCTCAGAACAGGGAGACAACAGTTTCAAAAGAGACCTAAGCAACAATTAACAGAACAAACTCTAAAACCAAATAAAAAATACTCAGCTCTGTATATTAGCAGATAGATTGGAAGGCAGTCTTTCAGAACACATTCCAGCAATTGAATGCAGGCTGTTACTAACAGGTCTAATTTTATGCAAGTGATCCTTGAGTTAAATAACACACAAGCAGTAAAAAACAGTTATACCAAAAAAAGACACGACAGAAAATAGGGGGAGGTGGGACAAAACAGTTTCAACAGAGATCTAAGCAACAATTAACTGTACAAACTCTAAAACCAAAAAATATATACTCAGCTCTCTATATTTGCAGATAGATTGGAAAGCAGTCTCTCAGAACAGGGAGACAGGAGTTTCAACAGAGTTCTAAGCAACAATTACCATACAAACTCTAAAACCAAAAAATATATATACTCAGCTCTGTAAATTTGCAGAGAAATTGGAAGGCAGTCTCTCAGAAAACAGGTTCCAGCAAATAAATGCAGGCTGTTACTAACATGCCTAAATGTATGCAAGTGATTCTTGAGTTAGATAACATACAAGCTAAAAAAAACAGTTATACCAACTGAAGACATGGCAGAAAATAGGGGGAGGTGGGAAAATAGTTTCAACAGAGGTCTAAGCAACATTGAACAGTACAAACTCTAAAGCCAAAAAAATATACTCAGATCTATATATTTGCAGATAGATTGGAAAGCAGTCTCTCAGAACAGGGAGACAACAGTTTCACATAGATCTAAGCAACAATTAACAGAACAAACTCTAAAACCAAAAAAATATACTCAAATCTGTATATTTGCAGATAGATTGGAAAGCAGTCTCTCAGAATAGGGAGACAACAGTTTCAACAGAGATCTAAACAACAATTAACAGTACAAACTCTAAAACCAAAAAAATATACTCAGCTCTATATATTTGCTGATAGATTGGAAGGTAGTCTCTCAGAAAACAGGTTCCAGCAATTAAATGCAGGCTGTTACATACAGGTCTAATTTTATGCAAGTGATCCTTGTGTAAAATAACACACAAGCTGTAAAAAACAGTTATACCAACTGAAAACATGGCAGAAAACAGGGGGAGGTGGGATAAAAAAGTTTCAACGGAGATCTAAGCAACAATTAACAGTACAAACTCTAAAACAAAAAAATATATACTCAGCTCTGTATATTTGCAGATAGATTGAAAAGCAGTCTCTCAAAACAGGGAGACAAAAGTTTCAACAGAGATCTAAGCAACAATTAACAGTACAAACTCTAAAACCAAAAAAATATACTCAGCTCTGTCTATTTGCAGATGGCTTGGAAAGCAGTCTGTCAGAACAGGGAGACAACAGTTGCAAAAAAGATGTAAGCAACAATTAACAGTACAAATTCTAAAACCAAAACAATATATACTCAGGTCTTTATATTTGCAGATAGATTCAAAAGCATTCTCACAAAACAGGAAGACATTAGTTTCAATAGAGATCTAAGCAGCAATTAACAGTACAAACTCTAAAACCAAAAAATGTACTCAGCTCTGTATATTTGAAGATAGATTGGAAGGCAGTCTCTCAGAACACAGGTTCCAGCAATTAAATGCAGGCTGTTACTAACAGGTCTACATTTATGCAAGTAATCCTTGAGTTAGATAACACAAAAGCAGTAAAAATGAGTTATAGCAACTGAAGACACGGCAGAAAATAAAGAGAGGTGGGACAAAACAGTTTCAACAGAGATCTAAACAATAATTAACAGTACAAACTCTAAAACTAAAAAATATATATACTCAGATCTATATATTTGCATATATATATTTGCACTCTGTTGGGATGGTGGCCTAATGGGTAAGGTGTTTGCCTTCCAAACACAAGGTGCAGGGTTCGAGTCTCACAAGGAATAATTGGCTAGGCTTAAAATGGCTCGCAAGGGCAGTTAGCTTAGTACTAATCTATGAACCTATGAACCTATAGATTGGAAAGCAGTCTCTCAGAACAGGGAGACAACAGTTTCATCAGAGATCTAAGCAACAGTTAATAGTACAAACTCCAAAACCAAAAAATATACTCAGCTCTGTATATTTGCAGATAGATTGAAAGCAGTCTCTCAAAAGAGGGAGACAGTTTCAACAGAGATCTAAGCAACAATTAACAGTACAAACTCTAAAACCAAAAAATATTCTCAGCTCTGTATATTTGCAGATAGATTGGAAAGCAGTCTCTCAGAAAAGGGAGACAACAGTTTCAACAGAGATCTAAGCAACAATTAACAGTACAAACTCTAAACCCAAAAAATATATATACTCAGATCTGTATATTTTCATATAGATTGGAACGCAGTCTCTCAGAACAGGGAGACAACAGTTTCAACAGAGATCTAAGCAACAATTATCACACAAACTCTAAAACCAAAAAAATATATACTCAGCTCTGTATATTTGCAGATAGATTGGAAGGCAGTCTCTCAGAACACAGGTTCCAGCAATTAAATGCAGACTGCTACTAAAATCTCTAAATTTATGCAAGTGATCCTTGAGTTAGATAACATACAAGTTGTAAAAAGCAGTTATACCAACAGAAGACAAGGGGAGGTGGGACAAAAAAGTTTCAACAGCGATCTAACAACAATTAGCAGTACAAACTCTAAAACCAAAAAAATATACTCAGCTCTGTATATTTGCAGATAGATTGGAAAGCAGTCTCTCAGAACAGGGAGACAACAGTTTCAAAAGAGATCTAAGCAACAATTACCATACAAACTCTAAAACCATAAAAATGTATACTCAGCTCTGTATATTTGCAGATAGATTGGAAGGCAGTCTCTCAAAACACAGGTTCCAGCAATTAAATGCAGGCTGTTACTAACATGTCTAATATTATGCAAGTGATCCTTGAGTTAGATAACAAACAAGATATATAAAACAGTTATACAAACTGAAGACACGGCAGAAATCGGGGAAGGTGGGACGAAACAGTTTCAACAGAGATCTAACCAACAATTAACAGTACAAACTCTAAAACCAAAAAAAATATACTCAGCTCTGTATATTTGCAAATAGATGGGAAAACAGTTTCTCAGAACAGGGAGACAACAGTTTCAACAGAGATCTAAGCAACAATTAACAGTACAAACTCTAAAAACAAAAAATATATACTCAGCTCTGTATATTTGCAGATAGATTGGAAGGCAGTCTCTTGGAACACAGGTTCCAGCAATTAAATTCAGGCTGTTACTAACAGGTCTAATTTCATGCAAGTGAACCTTGAGTTAGATAACACACAAGCTGTAATAAACAGTTATACTAACTGAAGAAATGGCAGAAAATAGGGGGAGGTGGGACAAAACAGCTTCAACAGGGATCTAAGCAACAATTAACAGTACAAACTCTAAAACCAAAAAATATACTTAGCTCTGTATATTTCCAGATAGATTGAAAGCAACTTCTCAGAAGAGGGAGACAACAGTTTCAAAAGAGTTCTAAGCAACAATTACCATACACACTCTAAAACCAAAAAATATATATACTCAGCTCTGTAAATTTGCAGAGAAATTGGAAGGAAGTCTCTCAGCAAACAGGTTCCAGCAATTAAATGCAGACTGTTACTAACATGTCTAAATGTATGCAAGTGATCCGTGAGTTAGATAACACACAAGCTAAAAAAACAGTTATACCAACTGAAGACATGGCAGAAAATAGAGGGAGGTGGGAAAATAGTTTCAACAGAGGTCTAAGTACATTGAACAGTACAAACTCTAAAGCCAAAAAAATATACTCAGATCTATATATTTGCAGATAGATTGGAAAGCAGTCTCTCAGAATAGGGAGACAACAGTTTCAACACAGATCTAAGCAACAATACAGTACAAACTCTAAAACCAAAAAAATATACTCAGCTCTATATATTTGCAGATATATTGGAAGGCAGTCTCTCATAACACAGGCTCCAGCAATTAAATGCAGGCTGTTACATACAGGTCTAATTTTATGCAAGTGATCCTTGTGTAAAATAACACACAAGCTGTAAAAAACAGTTATACCAACTGAAGACATGGCAGAAAACAGGGGGAGGTGGGATGAAAAAGTTTCAATGGAGATTTAAGCGTACAAACTCTAAAACAAAAAAATATATACTCAGCTCTGTATATTTGCAGATAGATTGGAAAGCAGTCTCTCAGAACAGGGAGACAAAAGTTTCAACAGAGATCTAAGCAACAATTAACAGTACAAACTCTAAAACCAAAAAAATATACTCGGCTCTGTTTATTTGCAGATAGATTGGAAAGCAGTCTGTCAGAACAGGGAGACAACAGTTTCAAAAGAGATGTAAGCAATAATTAACATACTCAGGTCTTTATATTTGCAGATAGATTCAAAAGCATTCTCACAAAACAGGAAGACATTAGTTTCAATAGAGATCTAAGCAGCAATTAACAGTACCAACTCTAAAACCAAAACAATGTACACAGCTCTGCATATTTGAATATAGATTGGAAGGCAGTCTCTCAGAACACAGGTTCCAGCAATTAAATGCAGGCTGTTACTAACAGGTCTAATTTTATGCAAGGGATCCTTGAGTTAGATAACACACAAGCCGTAAAAAACAGTTACACCAAGTGAAGACAAGGCAGAAAATATGGGGAGGTGGGACAAAACATTTTCAACAGAGATCTAAGCAACAATTAACAGTACATACTCCAAAACCAAAAAAAATATTATCAGCTCTGTATATTTGCAGACAGATTGGAAAGCAGTCTCTCAGAAAAAGGAGACAACAGTTTCAACAGAGATCTAAGCAACAATTAACAGTACAAACTCTAAAACCAAAAAATATATACTCAGCTCTGTATATTTGCAGATAGATTGGAAAGCAGTCTCTCAGAAAAGGGAGACAACAGTTTCAACAGAGATCCAAGCAACAATTAACAGTACAAACTCTAAAACCAAAAATATATATATACTCAGCTCTGTATATTTGCATATAGATTGGAAAGCAGTCTCTCAGAAAAGGAGACAACAGTTTCAACAGAGATCTAAGCAACAATTACCATACAAACTCTAAAACCAAAAAAATATACTCAGCTCTGTATATTTGCAGATAGATTGGAAGGCAGTCTCTCAAAACACAGGTTCCAGCAATTAAGTGCAGACTGCTGCTAAAATCTCTAAATTTATGCAAGTGATCCTTGAGTTAGATAACATACAAGCCATAAAAAACAGTTATACCAACAGAAGACATGGCAGAAAATAAGGGGAGGTGGGACAAAAAAGTTTCAACAGCGATCTAACAACAGTTAGCAGTACAAACTCTAAAACCAAAAAAATATACTCAGCTCTGTATATTTGCAGATAGATTGGAAAGCAGTCTCTCAGAACAGGGAGACAATGGTTTCAAAAGAGATCTAAGCAACAATTACCACACAAACTCTAAAACCATAAAAATGTATACTCAGCTCTGTATATCTGCAGATAGATTGGAAGGCAGTCTCTCAAAACACAGGTTCCAGCAATTAAATGTAGGCTGTTACTAACATGCCTAATATTACACAAGTGTTCCTTGAGTTAGATAACAAACAAGCTATATAAAACAATTATACCAACTGAAGACACGGCAGAAATCGGGGAAGGTGGGACGAAACAGTTTCAACAGAGATCTAACCAACAATTAATAGTACAAACTCTAAAACCAAAAAAATATACTCAGCTTTGTATATTTGCAAATAGATGGGAAAGCAGTCTCTCAGAACAGGGAGACAACAGTTTCAACAGAGATCTAAGCAACAACTAACAGTACAAACTCTAAAACAAAAAAATATATACTCAGCTCTGTATATCGGAAGATATATTAGAAGGCAGTCTCTTGGAACACAGGTTCCAGCAATTAAATTCAGGCTGTTACTAACAGGTCTAATTTCATGCAAGTGAACCTTGAGTTAGATAACACACAAGCTGTAATAAACAGTTATACTAACTTGAAGAAATGGCAGAAAATAGGGGGAGGTGGTACAAAACAGTTGCAACAGAGATCTAAGCAACAATTAACAGTACAAACTCTAAAACCAAAAAATATACTTAGCTCTGTATATTTCCAGATAGATTGAAAGCAACCTCTCAGAAGAGGGAGACATCAGTTTCAACAGAGATCTAAGCAACAATTAACAGTACAAACCCTAAAACCAAAAATATATATACTCAGCTCTGTAAATTTGCAGATAGATTGGAAGGCAGTATCTCAGAAAACAGGTTCCAGCAATTAAATGCAGGCTGTTACTAACATGTCTAAATGTATTCAAGTGATCCTTGAGTTAGATAACACACAAGCTAAAAATACAGTTATACCAACTGAAGACATGACAGAAAATAGAGGGAGGTGGAAAATAGTTTCAACAGAGGTCTAAGCAACATTGAACAGTACAAACTCTAAAGCCAAAAAAATATACTCAGATCTATATATTTGCAGATAAATTGAAAAGCAGTCTCTCAGAACAGGGAGACAACAGTTTCACAGAGATCTAATCAACAATTAACAGTACATACTCCAAAACCAAAAAAATATACTCAGCTCTGTATATTTGCAGATAGATTGGAAAGCAGTCTCTCAGAAAAAGGAGACAACAGTTTCAACAGAGATCTAAGCAACAATTAACAGTACAAACTCTAAAACCAAAAAATATATACTCAGCTCTGTATATTTGCAGATAGATTGGAAAGCAGTCTCTCAGAAAAGGGAGACAACAGTTTCAACAGAGATCCAAGCAACAATTAACAGTACAAACTCTAAAACCAAAAATATATATATACTCAGCTTTGTATATTTGCATATAGATTGGAAAGCAGTCTCTCAGAAAAGGAGACAACAGTTTCAACAGAGATCTAAGCAACAATTACCATGCAAACTCTAAAACCAAAAAAATATACTCAGCTCTGTATATTTGCAGATAGATTGGAAGGCAGTCTCTCAAAACACAGGTTCCAGCAATTAAGTGCAGACTGCTACTAAAATCTCTAAATTTATGCAAGTGATCCTTGAGTTAGATAACATACAAGCCGTAAAAAACAGTTATACCAACAGAAGACATGGCAGAAAATAAGGGGAGGTGGGACAAAAAAGTTTCAACAGCGATCTAACAACAGTTAACAGTAGAAACTCTAAAACCAAAAAAATATACTCAGCTCTCTATATTTGCAGATAGATTGGAAAGCAGTCTCTCAGAACAGGGAGACAATAGTTTCAAAAGAGATCTAAGCAACAATTACCACACAAACTCTAAAACCATAAAAATGTATACTCAGCTCTGTATATTTGCAGATAGATTGGAAGGCAGTCTCTCAAAACACAGGTTCCAGCAATTAAATGCAGGCTGTTACTAACATGCCTAATATTATGCAAGTGATCCTTGAGTTAGATAACAAACAAGCTATATAAAACAATTATACCAACTGAAGACACAGCAGAAATCGGGGAAGGTGGGACGAAACAGTTTCACTAAATATTTTTTTTATTATTTCAGATAAGATGTCTTAAACATTACATGAAATAAAGATAAATAACATATTTACAATTCTAAAACATTACTAACTTCAAACCATTATATAACTATTTACATTGGTGTCTATGCAAATAACATTGAAATTCTATATTATATAGAGTTAGAAACATAAGATGATATATCTTCTTCGATATTTTCAAGTATTTCCAGTACTTTCATCCAAGAGTAATAGTAAGAAGTAGATCTTTTAGTTCTGTTCTTCACTGTTAATATTTCCATGTGAGCAACTGTTGTTGTTAAAGTCTCAAATTCCTTGAACGTAGGCGAAGCCTCATTTTTCCAGTGTATAGTTATGATTTTACGTGAAATTGCCAATAGTGACCATAGGATTTTAGTGTCTTTTTTGGTACACAGTTTGGAATAGGAGAGTTGAATAAAATTAAAGACTTTGTTAATTGAAAATTATCATTATAAACAGTCTGAAAAAATAATTAATGGATTTCCAGTACATATTGAGACATATACATTCATAAAAAACATGCTGGCAATCTGCTTTTATCTTGATATGGCATCTCCAACATTGATCTTCAATAGAATACATTTTGGCTAACCTATGTGGTGTATAGAAACTTCTGTGTAGATATCTCCAAGTGAATAATTGCCAGTATTTTGATAATGTAGAAAATTTGGAAGATTTTAGAATATTACTTGTTTCTTCTTCAACTGGAGGATGGTTGTTTATTAAAGTATAATAATCCCAGTATGATTTTTCATGATAGTTTTTGTTTTTAACAATTTTATAGATATTAGACAAATAACCTGTACCCTGATAAGGCTGTTTTGTGATAAGAATAAGGTATTCAATGAGTTTTGGAGCTTCATGTCTAACTGAAGGTTGCATTTGTTCTATTTTATTTATAAGAAAATGCCTTAGATTTTGTAAAACAGCCAATTGTCTTTATTTATATTATAATTATAAATTATCTGTTCCTTTGTTAGAATTTTCCCTTTCTCTATAAGTTGATGCCAAAAGAGTAATGTTTCTTCTTTAAGTATATTTATTTTAGATATTTGGAATGTATCTAGAATATTTGGTGTAAAAGCTATAGGAAAATAAGAAAAATCCAAGAATTAATATTTGGTATTTTGTTTATATATGTTCTGAACACTGAAAGTGTAGAACTTACATAGTTTGATGGCAATTTATTAATATTATTCCTTTTCCTAAAAATAATCTTTAACATCCATATAAGGGGTGATGGTATTACTGTTAAGTTGTGTTGTATGTGATTAGAATTGATTTCTATGTAAATCTGCTCATGGGCTTGTTTCCATATAGGTGTGTATGAATTATTTTAGCATAGTGTTATGTTTTTAATAACAGATGAGGTAATATATAAATCAATATCCGTAAATTAATTCCACCATCTTCCCAATCTGGCAAATGTTTATTTAAGGCTATACGGGGTTTATTTGGAAACCATAGAAAATTTAAAATTAGTTTATTGTATCTTTGAATAATATATTTGGGAGGTGGCAATGAAAAATTTTGTATTAAGTATAATATTTTGGGAAATATGATTATTTTAATAAGATATATTCTGTCTGCTGTTGAAAAGATATATTTATTCCAGTAACCAATTGTTTGTTCTATTTTGTCTAGTATTTTATTATAGTTAAATATTAGAGAATCTGTTAATTCATTGAGTAGATTTATTCCCAGATATAATAATTTACTTTCTGTTACTATATATTTGGAAAATCTTTTGTTTATATTATTTTTTTTTACAATTACAGGGCATAATTTTAGTTTTGTTTTCATTAAATTTTAAGCCTGAAATATTTTGAAATTTATTCATGGAGTTAAATAGAGCATTCAAAGACTCATTTGCATCTGAGAGAGTTAATAGTATGTCATCAGCAAAGAGTTGGATTTTAAGGTTTAACATTTTATTAATACAAATGCCCTTTATGTTATTGTTTGATCTGATTTGATTTGCAAAGGGTTCTATAAGTAATGCAAATAACAATGGTGATAAAGGGCAACCTTGTTTAGTTCCCTTTTTTATTGTTATAGGGCCTGATCTATATGATCCCAGTTTAACATATGCAGTAGATTTTTCATATAGTATTTGGATAAGATTATTAAAATTAGAAGGAAAGTTATATTCTTTTAAAACTAGTGAAAGAAAGTGCCAATTAACCGAATCAAAAGCTTTATTAATATCTAATGAGATTACATTTAAATTTAGGACTTTATGTTTGCTATAATCTATTAATGTTAGTATTCTTTTAATATTATCTGAAGTATTTCTTCCTTTAATAAAACCTGTTTGATCTTTGTGAATTAAGAAAGGAAGAAAGTGTTTGATCCTATCTGCGTATATAGCCATAAACATCTTGTAGTCTATATTGAGTAATGATATTGGCCTATATGAGGAACACTGTTTCTCATCTTTATCTGGTTTGATAATTGGGGATATCAGTGAATATTTCCAAGAGGGTGGTATATTCAAATCTTTATTGGCTATATCATATACTTTTAATAATAAAGATATGGCTTGATTGGGTATTAATTTATACATTTCTGGTAGCATATTGTCTGGGCCAGGTGCTTTATTTGTCTTGAGCTTTTTAATTTGTGATTTTAATTCTGTCATATTGATTGGTTTGTTTATAATGTCTATTTGTTCTTGTGTTAATTTAATATGAATATTGTTTTCTAAGTATTTTTATATCCTTAGTAGGTGTATCTTGAGTATTTATGGAATTATCAATGTTAAATTGAGTCTGAATGCTTCTAAAATATCATTTAGTTCCGTAACTCTTTTGTTAGTATTGGGAATAAATATTTCTTTTATTTGCTTAGATTTAATTATTTTTTGTTCTATTACTTAAGTATCTCAGGTGTGCTGAATTAGTAGAGTATGAGTTTATTTTTATCTTTTCTAAGTTAATCATAATCTTATGGTGTAGCAATTCTGTATACTTCTTATTGATTTGTGTAAGTTCTTGAACTTGAGTAGCATTACCCTTTTGTATTTCCAGTTTCAATTTATCTGCTTTGTTTTGTAAGTCTAGCATATCTTTATTCCATAACTTCCTTTTATTTATGTACCAGGATAATATCTTCCCATATGTAACTGCTTTTAATGAATCCCAGACATATATTTCTGAAATATCTTCTGTGTAATTTATTTCTAGAAAGTTTTGATTGTTTCTTCATAAAATTCTTTGAAATCTCTCAATTTTGTGATATAGGAAGGTATCCTAGTAATGGGATTTGAATAAAATGGTGTAAGCTCTATCTCAAAGACTATGGCATTATGATCAGATAAAGGACAATTTATGATTTTGACTTTGTCAATTTTGTTATTAGGTCATTGGCAACATATATTCTATCAATTCTAGAGTTAGTTTTATATCTATGAGAATAAAATGTGAAGATTAGTGAGTCTGGTTCTGCAAATTCATTTATATCTTTTAAATACAATGTATCTATAAATTTTGATAGTGCTTTAGAGATGGGTTGTTTTCTTCTTTTGGATTTAGAATCTGTATCTTTTTCATTCATTATACAGTTGAAGTCTCCTGCCAATATCAGGCTACCCTTAGTTAAATGAATTATCTCTTCAAAATGCTGTTTAACTGTTTTTAATCCTAGTCCTGGGATCCAATATAGATTTACTAACGTATAGATTATCTTATTTAACTCTATTGAAACTAGACAAAACATACCTGATGTATCTTGATGAGTAGTAATTATTTTAGGTGTTATAGTTGAGTTGCGAAGTAGTATAGCTACTCCTCTTTTTTTTGTTTTGTATTGAGAGTTTATTAGTACTGTGTAATTATTAATATTTAAGTTGTTTATATCTCTATCTAATAAGTGTGTCTCTTGTAAAAAGACTATTTGTGGTTTATGTAAGTTTATGTACTTGAATAGGCTTCTCCTTTTATTACTATTATTTAGACCATTAACATTTATGGATAAACATTTCATTTCCTAGTTTTGAGTTTGTTTTATGTGTAAGTTTATATAAATATTGTTTATTCTTAGTTCCATCTTGGATACAGAATTCAAAAAGTTTTTCTTGTATGATTTTTGCATGTTTCTGAGTGACACCAAAGTGATAGAATAAAAAAAAAAAAGAACTTCCAAACTTGTAATTCTTAACCTTAAAACCATTCCCTATTGCTATGAGGTAATATACCTCTTCGTTTGGTTAGTGAATCTAACCAAACAAACTTTCTACCCTCACAAATAATATTTGGATCAGTTTCTCTTATCCTCTTAGTTTTAAATAAAGATAATTGAATAATATATTAAGATAATCTAATCAGCTAAAATATATACATATATTCTTTACTCATCTTATTGTAATTCAATAATACTTACTTCTAAGCAGGTTTCAAAAAGGTACAAATATTTAGATTAAGGTAGTATCATTTCACAATAATTTAGGGTATTAATAAACATCATGTTAAAATCTATAACTGTATATTTCATACATCTGTTGAAAACTATTTACTGACATTACTGTATAATACAGTACCATTGTTGTGCAATTGTTTTAGACTACTCAAGTCCGAAACCAGTGTTTAAATTAATATTTGCAAAGTCATATTGGAATAAAAACATGAATAGTTCTGAAACCACATCATATTTCATGTTTAACATAAACTGAAATGCGATACAATGTATAAGTATATTAATATTTCTTTAGTAGACATTAAATATGTTCCTCTGATTGCATTTTTCAGCTTTTCAATGACAATTCCCATGGCTGGAGACAACAAGATCACAATTTAGACAGCTCCCTTATCCAAGAGACCACTCATAATGTTGTTACCTGATTGAGTGTCTTGTTGCCAACACTTCCATCAACCCTCAGAGGGACCCTGCACAATGAAAACTGACACAGTACAGAGGTAAAACTGCAGGGCACTTGACCACACCCTCAAAGCAAACATCTATGTATATCACACATCAACTCCCACAGCTTAGACTGACACCCAACCAGTGAGTCTATCTGCTGACAACAAGTGCTGGAGATACAATCCTGACCTACTCAACACCAGTAATTCAATCCTATGACTGAACAAAAGTACACCGGAGAACACATCAAAACAATGGAAGCTGCCAAGATTCAAACCACCATGTACGAAAATATTACAGGCCAAAATTCCCAACCCATTTTGCAGCAAAGAGACAAAACGTATTCAAACCATGGGGTAACACCTTTACCACGCCAAAAAGGTGTCCAAGAAGCTTGTTTTTCCTCCAACATCGGAGGACAGCCACGATGATCCATGCACTGCAAGAGTACCATTTTATCCTGGCAATTGCTTCACGACTGTATATAAAAACATTTAATCCAAATCATTAACTGGCACCACAACAATATTTCTCAGAAAAGCTGTTTTACAGCCAATGACCAGACAGAACGCATAATTGAGAGGATACATTTATCAAATGTCAAGTTCCCCAGCCGTAATACAAGTGTCTCCTCAAATCAATCCCCAATGAATCTACTGCCCACCAAACTTGCAGACCAATACTGGCATCCTTTCATGCAGTCACATTGAAACACAAAAATACAGGTCCGCTGATCAGGAACAACCAGGCTCTCAACTGCCAGACAACACACCCGTCTGCAGAAAGGTCCAAGAATCATAGTTGCATTGTCAAGCATCCTTGTCCACACTAACAGTAACATGATATACCCGCATACACTAGTATTGTGTCATTCTTGATAATGTAAAAAGCCAGACAATATTATAAGAAGGGTGAAGCCACAGCCAGGCAAAATAACAAGAAGAACACAGCCGCAGTCACCATTCAGATGAGCAAACGGGAACAGCATGAGCCATCTAAGGATGGATAGCCTGTTGAGTACCTGCCACAATGCATGCCCATAATGCATGGCAACCCAGTAACAAATTAGGGTGTGGGCTAAGCCTCTCCCCCTTCCACTCAAATCAGATCCAACACAATATGTGTGTAGAACACAGATGCTTCGACAAAGCCCAAAGCCACATGGGATATAAACATTGTATAATTGACACACCGGGTCAAATCCACTGTTGTTATGTTACTCATTATAGTTGCCTATACAATCATTGCTTCCACTTTCTCCATCTAGTATACCATAACGCCATCTAAATGTTTGATTTGCCAAATGCACATCCAACCTTCTTGTTGCATCCCACCTGCCCACCCGAGGGCATACCTTGGCAGCAGGACATCAGTAGTATTCTGCAGGAGCACCAGTGTGGGAAATGGCAACCCTCCCAAAACAAACCTGTCAGTTGCTTGACATTTACTAGTTTCTTTAGAGAATTTGTAAAACAGCAGTGATTTTATTTGCTGATGATTAATTTCTGCTTTTTAAACTCTGCTGTATAAAACATAGTAAGGGATAGCTAAAATGTCTGGAAATCTAAACTGATAGAAAGACAAGCAGATATATGTCCTTATCTATCAAGGTGCTAGAAGACATCAGTAGCCATAAACTGAAAGTGCTTCAAAAATAAATATCTGTGTATATTTATATGAACCTTTATATTATTTATGTTTCCTTAGAAGGAATTTAGGTTTCTGTATCTTTAAATGTGAACCTAGCTTATTTTCTGACTAGACGTCAATTAGAAAGAGTCAGGGGATGGCGTACACAAGTAAATGACAAGCAATAAGTAACTCAAGTTTCTAGTGATGTTTGTGGCTGTTAAATTGTCTCGAGAACCAAGCGGGAAAAGGTATGTGTTTTTTCTTTTTCTTTTCCCTCCTCTTATTTGGTGACAAACTCATGTAGTGTGCACGCAAGCACTCTAGTTTACGGAGTAGTGTTCACAACTGTCAAACTTTGCATTTTAAACATGCTATGCCTTATTTCTCTACAAAAGAAAAGACAACAGGATATCTAAGCTAGTCACAAGCATCTTTCAACTCCGGATGTCTGGATCCACAACACACATGACTTATAGCCTCAAAATATCACTTAAAACATATTTTTTCACTGGACTATATCAGTATGTGCATATGGGTCAAAGGCAGAACATCTTTTAAGATTATTTAAAGTAGTCTTATGATACATCCTAACTGAAATACTTCATTTCAAAAGCAACACATTTCTGCCCAGCATTAGCGTTTATCCAAACAGGGACACTTTTAACTTATAAAAAGTAATACTATCAGGGATGTAACTAATAATAAGTTATATAGCAGCCATTACTATACCTATTAAGCAATATAACCATATACTGATTAAAGTATTATAAGTTAATGAAGATTTAATAAAAGAAGAGAAAATAAAACAACAAAACACAAAGAGAAAATAAATAAATAAATAAATAAATAAATAAACTATTTGGGAACATTATTATGCATTGATTACTCTGATTAAGAATATGAAAATAATAGATGGATAATAATGAAAAATAGAGTAATGTTTAAATTATGCTTAGTATATTGATGTGATTTGAGATAAATGTATTTACATTTATGCTAATTTTGACATTTAAAATATAATTGAAAACAGTACCTGTTTTGGTGCAACTTGAAGACAGTAAGAACTTTTCTTTTGTTGTTAGTATTATTATTTAGATTTTTACAGAATATAACATATGTAAGATTATTTGTCCTTTAGTTTTTTTTTTCTTTTGCTCAACAGTTTTCCAATTATTTACTTCAGCATTTCTCTTCGGTGTACTTATTGTCCAGTCCATAGATTCTTCATGTGTTAGGATGTTGTTGTTGGTAAGGTATTTTATTGCTGAATCTACTGTTTCAAAGATTTTTATTCCATTTGGTAGAAAAACTTTCAGTCTTGCTGGAAATAAAAGATGGACTTTCAGTTGCTTTTTCTTCAAGGGTTTTTATTGGTAGAAATTCTTTTCTTTTGAAACCACCTTTGTAGAATAATCATTGTCAAATCTTATTAATGAATCATTGTATTTGATGGGAGAATTTGCCCAAGCATTTCTTAATATAAGATCTTTATCTTGTGTAGAAAAAGTCTCATAATTATAGATCTCGGCTTGTTCTTACCGGAGAAGAAGCATTTCCAGAAGCTGCTAGTGATCTATGCCCGTTCTATACCATATGAAAGAGCTTCAGGTATTTTTGTTACATCTGGTATCCAGGTGGTAAGAAAGTTTATCATATTGTCCCTTCAGATTTTTCTGGTAGACCATATATTCTAATATTATTTCTTCTTGTTAGGTTTTCCATATCATCAAGCTTTTCTAGTAAATATGTATTCTGTTGAAGTAAGAATTCAGTTTGTTGTTCTTCTATTTGGACTCTAGTGTCAATGTCACTTAATGACTGTTCAATAAGTGATATCTGTCCTTTCTGCTGTGTAAACATTTCTTGAAGCTGTTCCAGTTGTTGTGAGCACTTTTCTTTAAAAGTATCTATTTTATTGTCCATCTTGTCGATTTTTATTGTAAGTTCCTGTATATTTGTAATGAGAGATTGCAGGTCTTTTTTGAGAGAAGAGTCTTGTGCTGTATTCCTTAGATGACTCATGCTGTAAAGCTGATATTGGTGATGATTTTCCAGTAATTAATTTGACAGGAATTATTCAAGTTCTGACAATAAAATTTTTCTTATAGATGCTCAGAGTTATTAGAAATAAGTTAGTAATAAAAATTTCTTCAAATTAAATATTATTTTGTAAAATTCCTGTCAGGAATTGTATTGAGGTAAGAGAGCTGAAATGAAGTGCAGCTATCAGTTCAGCATCCTAGCCACGCCCCCCGGACGAAACAGTTTCAACAGAGATCTAACCAACAATTAATAGTACAAACTCTAAAACCAAAAAAATATACTCAGCTTTGTATATTTGCAAATAGATGGGAAAGCAGTCTCTCAGAACAGGGAGACAACAGTTTCAACAGAGATCTAAGCAACAACTAACAGTACAAACTCTAAAACAAAAAAAATATATACTCAGCTCTGTATATTTGAAGATATATTAGAAGGCAGTCTCTTGGAACACAGGTTCCAGCAATTAAATTCAGGCTGTTACTAACAGATCTAATTTCATGCAAGTGAACCTTGAGTTAGATAACACACAAGCTGTAATAAACAGTTATACTAACTTGAAGAAATGGCAGAAAATAGGGGGAGGTGGTACAAAACAGTTGCAACAGAGATCTAAGCAACAATTAACAGTACAAACTCTAAAACCAAAAAATATACTTAGCTCTGTATATTTCCAGATAGATTGAAAGCAACCTCTCAGAAGAGGGAGACATCAGTTTCAACAGAGATCTAAGCAACAATTAACAGTACAAACTCTAAAACCAAAAAATGTACTCAGCTCTGTATTTTTGCAAATAGATTGGAAAGCAATCTCTCAGAAAAGAGAGACAACAGTTTCAACAGAGATCTTAGCAACACTTAACAGTACAAACTCTAAAACCAAAAAATATATACTCAGGTTTATATATTTGCATATAGATTGGATAGCAGTCTTTCAGAACACAGGTTCCAGCAATTAAATGCAGGCTGTTATGAACAGGTCTAATTTCATGCAAGTGAACCTTGAGTTAGATAAACCACAAGCTGTACAAAACAATTATACCAAGTGAAGACACAGCAGAAAATAGGAGGAGATGGGACAAAACCTTTTCAACAGAGATCTAAGCAACAATTAACAGTACATACTCCAAAACCAAAAAAATATACTCAGCTCTGTATATTTGTAGATAGATTGGAATGCAGTCTCTCAGAAAAGGGAGACAACAGTTTCAACAGAGATATAAGCAACAATTAACAGTACAAACCCTAAAACCAAAAATATATATACTCAGCTCTGTAAATTTGCAGATAGATTGGAAGGCAGTATCTCAGAAAACAGGTTCCAGCAATTAAATGCAGGCTGTTACTAACATGTCTAAATGTATTCAAGTGATCCTTGAGTTAGATAACACACAAGCTAAAAATACAGTTATACCAACTGAAGACATGGCAGAAAATAGAGGGAAGTGGAAAATAGTTTCAACAGAGGTCTAAGCAACATTGAACAGTACAAACTCTAAAGCCAAAAAAAATACTCAGATCTATATATTTGCAGATAAATTGAAAAGCAGTCTCTCAGAACAGGGAGACAACAGTTTCACAGAGATCTAATCAACAATTAACAGTACAAACTCTAAAACCAAAAAATATACTCAAATCTATATATTTGCAGAAGGATTGGAAAGCAGTCTCTCAGAATAGGGAGACAACAGTTTCAACACAGATCTAAGCAACAATTAACAGTACAAACTCTAAAACCAAAAAAATATACTCAGCTCTATATATTTGCAGATAGATTGGAAGGTAGTCTCTCAGAAAACATGTTCCAGCAATTAAATGCAGGCTGTTACATACAGGTCTAATTTTATGCAAGTGATCCTTGTGTAAAATAACACACAAGCTGTAAAAAACAGTTATACCAACTGAAAACATGGCAGAAAACGGGGAGGTGGGATAAAAAAGTTTCAACGGAGATCTAAGCAACAATTAACAGTTCAAACTCTAAAACAAAAAATATATACTCAGCTCTGTATATTTGCAGATAGATTGAAAAGCAGTCTCTTAGAACAGGGAGACAAAAGTTTCAACAGAGATCTAAGCAACAATTAACAGTACAAACTCTAAAACCAAAAAAAATATACTCAGCTCTGTCTATTTGCAGATGGCTTGGAAAGCAGTCTGTCAGAACAGGGAGACAACAGTTGCAAAAGAGATGTAAGCAACAATTAACAGTACAAACTCTAAAACCAAAACAATATATACTCAGGTCTTTATATTTGCAGATAGATTCAAAAGCATTCTCACAAAACAGGAAGACATTAGTTTCAATAGAGATCTAAGCAGCAATTAACAGTACAAACTCTAAAACCAAAAAATGTACTCAGCTCTGTATATTTGAAGATAGATTGGAAGGCAGTCTCTCAGAACACAGGTTCCAGCAATTAAATGCAGGCTGTTACTAACAGGTCTACATTTATGCAAGTAATCCTTGAGTTAGATAACACAAAAGCAGTAAAAATGAGTTATAGCAACTGAAGACACGGCAGAAAATAAAGGGAGATGGGACAAAACCTTTTCAACAGAGATCTAAGCAACAATTAACAGTACATACTCCAAAACCAAAAAAATATACTCAGCTCTGTATATTTGCAGATAGATTGGAATGCAGTCTCTCAGAAAAGGGAGACAACAGTTTCAACAGTGATATAAGCAACAATTAACAGTGCAAACCCTAAAACCAAAAATATATATACTCAGCTCTGTAAATTTGCAGATAGATTGGAAGGCAGTATCTCAGAAAACAGGTTCCAGCAATTAAATGCAGGCTGTTACTAACATGTCTAAATGTATTCAAGTGATCCTTGAGTTAGATAACACACAAGCTAAAAATACAGTTATACCAACTGAAGACATGACAGAAAATAGAGGGAGGTGGAAAATAGTTTCAACAGAGGTCTAAGCAACATTGAACAGTACAAACTCTAAAGCCAAAAAAATATACTCAGATCTATATATTTGCAGATACATTGAAAAGCAGTCTCTCAGAACAGGGAGACAACAGTTTCACAGAGATCTAATCAACAATTAACAGTACATACTCCAAAACCAAAAAATATATACTCAGCTCTGTATATTTGCAGATAGATTGGAAAGCAGTCTCTCAGAAAAGGGAGACAACAGTTTCAACAGAGATCTAAGCAACAATTAACAGTACAAACTCTAAAACCAAAAAAATATACTCAGCTCTGTATATTTGCAGATAGATTGGAAAGCAGTCTCTCAGAAAAGGGAGACAACAGTTTCAACAGAGATCCAAGCAACAATTAACAGTACAAACTCTAAAACCAAAAATATATATATACTCAGCTCTGTATATTTGCATATAGATTGGAAAGCAGTCTCTCAGAAAAGGAGACAACAGTTTCAACAGAGATCTAAGCAACAATTACCATACAAACTCTAAAACCAAAAAAATATACTCAGCTCTGTATATTTGCAGAAAGATTGGAAGGCAGTCTCTCAAAACACAGGTTCCAGCAATTAAGTGCAGACTGCTACTAAAATCTCTAAATTTATGCAAGTGATCCTTGAGTTAGATAACATAAAAGCCGTAAAAAACAGTTATACCAACAGAAGACATGGCAGAAAATAAGGGGAGGTGGGACAAAAAAGTTTCAACAGCGATCTAACAACAGTTAGCAGTAGAAACTCTAAAACCAAAAAAATATACTCAGCTCTGTATATTTGCAGATAGATTGGAAAGCAGTCTCTCAGAACAGGGAGACAATGGTTTCAAAAGAGATCTAAGCAACAATTACGACACAAACTCTAAAACCATAAAAATGTATACTCAGCTCTCTATATTTGCAGATAGATTGGAAGGCAGTCTCTCAAAACACAGGTTCCAGCAATTAAATGCAGACTGTTACTAACATGCCTAATATTATGCAAGTGATCCTTGAGTTAGATAACAAACAAGCTATATAAAACAATTATATCAACTGAAGACACGGCAGAAATCGGGGAAGGTGGGACGAAACAGTTTCAACAGAGATCTAACCAACAATTAATAGTACAAACTCTAAAACCAAAACAATATACTCAGCTTTGTATATTTGCAAATAGATGGGAAAGCAGTCTCTCAGAACAGGGAGACAACAGTTTCAACAGAGATCTAAGCAACAACTAACAGTACAAACTCTAAAACAAAAAAAATATATACTCAGCTCTGTATATTTGAAGATATATTAGAAGGCAGTCTCTTGGAACACAGGTTCCAGCAATTAAATTCAGGCTGTTACTAACAGGTCTAATTTCATGCAAGTGAACCTTGAGTTAGATAACACACAAGCTGTAATAAACAGTTATACTAACTTGAAGAAATGGCAGAAAATAGGGGGAGGTGGGACAAAACAGTTGCAACAGAGATCTAAGCAACAATTAACAGTACAAACTCTAAAACCAAAAAATATACTTAGCTCTGTATATTTCCAGATAGATTGAAAGCAACCTCTCAGAAGAGGGAGACATCAGTTTCAACAGAGATCTAAGCAACAATTAACAGTACAAACTCTAAAACCAAAAAATATACCCAGCTCTGTATTTTTGCAAATAGATTGGAAAGCAATCTCTCAGAAAAGAGAGACAACAGTTTCAACAGAGATCTTAGCAACACTTAACAGTACAAACTCTAAAACCAAAAAATATATACTCAGGTTTATATATTTGCATATAGATTGGATAGCAGTCTTTCAGAACACAGGTTCCAGCAATTAAATGCAGGCTGTTATGAACAGGTCTAATTTCAGGCAAGTGAACCTTGAGTTAGATAAACCACAAGCTGTACAAAACAATTATACCAAGTGAAGACACAGCAGAAAATAGGAGGAGATGGGACAAAACCTTTTCAACAGAGATCTAAGCAACAATTAACAGTACATACTCCAAAACCAAAAAAATATACTAAGCTCTGTATATTTGCAGATAGATTGGAATGCAGTCTCTCAGAAAAGGGAGACAACAGTCTCAACAGTGATATAAGCAACAATTAACAGTACAAACCCTAAAACCAAAAATATATATACTCAGCTCTGTAAATTTGCAGATAGATTGGAAGGCAGTATCTCAGAAAACAGGTTCCAGCAATTAAATGCAGGCTGTTACTAACATGTCTAAATGTATTCAAGTGATCCTTGAGTTAGATAACACACAAGCTAAAAATACAGTTATACCAACTGAAGACATGGCAGAAAATAGAGGGAGGTGGAAAATAGTTTCAACAGAGGTCTAAGCAACATTGAACAGTACAAACTCTAAAGCCAAAAAAATATACTCAGATCCATATATTTGCAGATAAATTGAAAAGCAGTCTCTCAGAACAGGGAGACAACAGTTTCACAGAGATCTAATCAACAATTAACAGTACAAACTCTAAAACCAAAAAATATACTCACATCTGTATATTTGCAGAAGGATTGGAAAGCAGTCTATCAGAATAGGGAGACAACAGTTTCAACACAGATCTAAGCAACAATTAACAGTACAAACTCTAAAACCAAAAAAATATACTCAGCTCTATATATTTGCAGATAGATTGAAAGGTAGTCTCTCAGAAAACAGGTTCCAGCAATTAAATGCAGGCTGTTACATACAGGTCTAATTTTATGCAAGTGATCCTTGTGTAAAATAATACACAAGCTGTAAAAAACAGTTATAACAACTGAAAACATGGCAGAAAACAGGGGGAGGTGGGATAAAAAAGTTTCAACGGAGATCTAAGCAACAATTAACAGTACAAACTCTAAAACAAAAAATATATACTCAGCTCTGTATATTTGCAGATAGATTGAAAAGCAGTCTCTCAGAACAGGGAGACAAAAGTTTCAACAGAGATCTAAGCAACAATTAACAGTACAAACTCTAAAACCAAAAAAAAATACACTCAGCTCTGTCTATTTGCAGATGGCTTGGAAAGCAGTCTGTCAGAACAGGGAGACAACAGTTGCAAAAGAGATGCAAGCAACAATTAACAGTACAAACTCTAAAACCAAAACAATATATACTCAGGTCTTTATATTTGCAGATAGATTCAAAAGCATTCTCACAAAACAGGAAGACATTAGTTTCAATAGAGATCTAAGCAGCAATTAACAGTACAAACTCTAAAACCAAAAAATGTACTCAGCTCTGTATATTTGAAGATAGATTGGAAGGCAGTCTCTCAGAACACAGGTTCCAGCAATTAAATGCAGGCTGTTACTAACAGGTCTACATTTATGCAAGTAATCCTTGAGTTAGATAACAAAAAAGCAGTAAAAATGAGTTATAGCAACTGAAGACACGGCAGAAAATAAAGGGAGATGGGACAAAACCTTTTCAACAGAGATCTAAGCAACAATTAACAGTACATACTCCAAAACCAAAAAAATATACTCAGCTCTGTATATTTGCAGATAGATTGGAATGCAGTCTCTCAGAAAAGGGAGACAACAGTTTCAACAGTGATATAAGCAACAATTAACAGTACAAACCCTAAAACCAAAAATATATATACTCAGCTCTGTAAATTTGCAGATAGATTGGAAGGCAGTATCTCAGAAAACAGGTTCCAGCAATTAAATGCAAGCTGTTACTAACATGTCTAAATGTATTCAAGTGATCCTTGAGTTAGATAACACACAAGCTAAAAATACAGTTATACCAACTGAAGACATGACAGAAAATAGAGGGAGGTGGAAAATAGTTTCAACAGAGGTCTAAGCAACATTGAACAGTACAAACTCTAAAGCCAAACAAATATACTCAGATCTATATATTTGCAGATAAATTGAAAAGCAGTCTCTCAGAACAGGGAGACAACAGTTTCACAGAAATCTAATCAACAATTAACAGTACATACTCCAAAACCAAAAAAATATACTCAGCTCTGTATATTTGCAGATAGATTGGAAAGCATTCTCTCAGAAAAAGGAGACAACAGTTTCAACAGAGATCTAAGCAACAATTAACAGTACAAACTCTAAAACCAAAAAATATATACTCAGCTCTGTATATTTGCAGATAGATTGGAAAGCAGTCTCTCAGAAAAGGGAGACAACAGTTTCAACAGAGATCCAAGCAACAATTAACAGTACAAACTCTAAAACCAAAAATATATATATACTCAGCTCTGTATATTTGCATATAGATTGTAAAGCAGTCTCTCAGAAAAGGAGACAACAGTTTCAACAGAGATCTAAGCAACAATTACCATACAAACTCTAAAACCAAAAAAATATACTCAGCTCTGTATATTTGCAGATAGATTGGAAGGCAGTCTCTCAAAACACAGGTTCCAGCAATTAAGTGCAGACTGCTACTAAAATCTCTAAATTTATGCAAGTGATCCTTGAGTTAGATAACATACAAGCCGTAAAAAACAGTTATACCAACAGAAGACATGGCAGAAAATAAGGGGAGGTGGGACAAAAAAGTTTCAACAGCGATCTAACAACAGTTAGCAGTAGAAACTCTAAAACCAAAAAAATATACTCAGCTCTGTATATTTGCAGATAGATTGGAAAGCAGTCTCTCAGAACAGGGAGACAATGGTTTCAAAAGAGATCTAAGCAACAATTACGACACAAACTCTAAAACCATAAAAATGTATACTCAGCTCTCTATATTTGCAGATAGATTGGAAGGCAGTCTCTCAAAACACAGGTTCCAGCAATTAAATGCAGGCAGTTACTAACATGCCTAATATTATGCAAGTGATCCTTGAGTTAGATAACAAACAAGCTATATAAAACAATTATACCAACTGAAGACACGGCAGAAATCGGGGAAGGTGGGACGAAACAGTTTCAACAGAGATCTAACCAACAATTAATAGTACAAACTCTAAAACCAAAAAAATATACTCAGCTTTGTATATTTGCAGATAGATGGGAAAGCAGTCTCTCAGAACAGGGAGACAACAGTTTCAACAGAGATCTAAGCAACAATTAACAGTACAAACTCTAAAACAAAAAAAATATATACTCAGCTCTGTATATTTGAAGATATATTAGAAGGCAGTCTCTTGGAACACAGGTTCCAGCAATTAAATTCAGGCTGTTACTAACAGGTCTAATTTCATGCAAGTGAACCTTGAGTTAGATAACACACAAGCTGTAATAAACAGTTATACTAACTTGAAGAAATGGCAGAAAATAGGGGGAGGTGGGACAAAACAGTTGCAACAGAGATCTAAGCAACAATTAACAGTACAAACTCTAAAACCAAAAAATATACCTAGCTCTGTATATTTCCAGATAGATTGAAAGCAATCTCTCAGAAGAGGGAGACATCAGTTTCAACAGAGATCTAAGCAACAATTAACAGTACAAACTCTAAAACCAAAAAATATACCCAGCTCTGTATTTTTGCAAATAGATTGGAAAGCAATCTCTCAGAAAAGAGAGACAACAGTTTCAGCAGAGATCTTAGCAACACTTAACAGTACAAACTCTAAAACCAAAAAATATATTCTCAGGTTTATATATTTGCATATAGATTGGATAGCAGTCTTTCAGAACACAGGTTCCAGCAATTAAATGCAGGCTGTTATGAACAGGTCTAATTTCATGCAAGTGAACCTTGAGTTAGATAAACCACAAGCTGTACAAAACAATTATACCAAGTGAAGACACAGCAGAAAATAGGAGGAGATGGGACAAAACAGTTGCAACAGAGATCTAAGCAACAATTAACAGTACATACTCCAAAACCAAAAAAATATACTCAGCTCTGTATATTTGAAGATAGATTGGAAGGCAGTCTCTCAGAAAAGGGAGACAACAGTTTCAACAGTGATATAAGCAACAATTAACAGTACAAACCCTAAAACCAAAAATATATATACTCAGCTCTGTAAATTTGCAGATAGATTGGAAGGCAGTATCTCAGAAAACAGGTTCCAGCAATTAAATGCAGGCTGTTACTAACATGTCTAAATGTATTCAAGTGATCCTTGAGTTAGATAACACACAAGCTAAAAATACAGTTATACCAACTGAAGACATGGCAGAAAATAGAGGGAGGTGGAAAATAGTTTCAACAGAGGTCTAAGCAACATTGAACAGTACAAACTCTAAAGCCAAAAAAATATACTCAGATCTATATATTTGCAGATAAATTGAAAAGCAGTCTCTCAGAACAGGGAGACAACAGTTTCACAGAGATCTAATCAACAATTAACAGTACAAACTCTAAAACCAAAAAATATACTCAAATCTGTATATTTGCAGAAGGATTGGAAAGCAGTCTCTCAGAATAGGGAGACAACAGTTTCAACACAGATCTAAGCAACAATTAACAGTACAAACTCTAAAACCAAAAAAATATACTCAGCTCTATATATTTGCAGATAGATTGAAAGGTAGTCTCTCAGAAAACAGGTTCCAGCAATTAAATGCAGGCTGTTACATACAGGTCTAATTTTATGCAAGTGATCCTTGTGTAAAATAATACACAAGCTGTAAAAAACAGCTATACCAACTGAAAACATGGCAGAAAACCGGGGGAGGTGGGATAAAAAAGTTTCAACGGAGATCTAAGCAACAATTAACAGTACAAACTCTAAAACAAAAAATATATACTCAGCTCTGTATATTTGCAGATAGATTGAAAAGCAGTCTCTCAGAACAGGGAGACAAAAGTTTCAACAGAGATCTAAGCAACAATTAACAGTACAAACTCTAAAACCAAAAAAAATATACTCAGCTCTGTCTATTTGCAGATGGCTTGGAAAGCAGTCTGTCAGAACAGGGAGACAACAGTTGCAAAAGAGATGTAAGCAACAATTAACAGTACAAACTCTAAAACCAAAACAATATATACTCAGGTCTTTATATTTGCAGATAGATTCAAAAGCATTCTCACAAAACAGGAAGACATTAGTTTCAATAGAGATCTAAGCAGCAATTAACAGTACAAACTCTAAAACCAAAAAATGTACTCAGCTCTGTATATTTGAAGATAGATTGGAAGGCAGTCTCTCAGAACACAGGTTCCAGCAATTAAATGCAGGCTGTTACTAACAGGTCTACATTTATGCAAGTAATCCTTGAGTTAGATAACACAAAAGCAGTAAAAATGAGTTATAGCAACTGAAGACACGGCAGAAAATAAAGGGAGGTGGGACAAAACAGTTTCAACAGAGATCTAAGCAACAATTAACAGTACAAACTCTA
The DNA here is from genome assembly GCF_019279795.1 of Protopterus annectens. Classification (NCBI taxonomy): domain Eukaryota; kingdom Metazoa; phylum Chordata; order Ceratodontiformes; family Protopteridae; genus Protopterus; species Protopterus annectens. The sequence goes on from NC_056748.1 coordinate 1,004,221,673, forward strand.
AAACTAAAAAATATATATACTCAGGTCTGTATATTTGCATATAGATTGGAAAGCAGTCTCTCAGAACAGGGAGACAACAGTTTCATCAGAGATCTAAGCAACAATTAACAGAACAAACTCTAAAACCAAATAAAAAATACTCAGCTCTGTATATTAGCAGATAGATTGGAAGGCAGTCTTTCAGAACACATTCCAGGAATTGAATGCAGGCTGTTACTAACAGGTATAATTTTATGCAAGTGATCCTTGAGTTAAATAACACACAAGCAATAAAAAACAGTTATACCAAGTAAAGACATGGCAGAAAATAGCGGGAGGTGGGACAAAACAGTTTCAACAGAGATCTAAACACCAATTAACAGTACAAACACTAAAAGAAACAAATATATTCAGCTCTGTATATTTTCAGATAGATTGGAAAGCAGTCTCTCACAACAAGAAGACAACAGTTTCAAAAGGGACCTAAACAACAATTAACAGAACAAACTCTAAAACCAAATAAAAAATACTCAGCTCTGTATATTAGCAGATAGATTGGAAGGCAGTCTTTCAGAACACATTCCAGCAATTGAATGCAGGCTGTTACTAACAGGTCTAATTTTATGCAAGTGATCCTTGAGTTAAATAACACACAAGCAGTAAAAAACAGTTATACCAAAAAAAGACACGACAGAAAATAGGGGGAGGTGGGACAAAACAG
>NC_056748.1:1004367380-1004469880 GCF_019279795.1 Protopterus annectens
TGGGGGAGTTGGGACAAAATAGTTACAACAGAGATATAAGCAACAATTAAGAACACAAACTCTAAAACCAAAAAAATGTACTCAGGTTTGTATAGTTGCAGATAGATTGAAAAGCAGCCTCTCAGAACAGGGAGACAGTTTCAACAGAGATCAAAGCAACAATTAACAGTACAAACTCAGAAACAAATACAAAATGCTCAGTTCTTTATATTTGCAGATAGATAGGAAAGCAGTATCTCAGAACAGGGAGGCAACAGTTTCAACAGAGTTCTAAGTAACAATTAACAGTACAAAGTTTAAAACCAAAAAAATATATACTCAGCTTTGTATATTTGCAGATAGATTGGAAGGCAGTCTCTCAGGACACAGGTTCCAGCAAATAAATGCAGGCTGTTACTAACAGGTCTAACTCTATGCAAGTGATCATTGAGTTAGATAACACACAAGTTGTAAAAAACTGTTACACCAACTGAAGACACGGCAGAAAATATGGGAAGGTGGGACAAACCAGTTTCAACAGAGCTCTAAGCAACAATTAACAGTACAAACTCTAAAACCAAAAAATACACTCAGCTCTGTATATTTGCAGATAGATTGGAAAGCAGTCTCTCAAAACAGGGAGACAACAGTTTCAACAGAGGTCTAAGCAACAATTAATATTACAAACTCTAAAACCCAAACAATATACTCAACTCTATATCTGCAGATAGATTGGTAAGCTGTCTCTCAGAACTGGGTGACAATAGTTTCACCAGAGACCTAAGCAACAACTAACAGTACAAACTCTAAATCCAAAAAATATATACTCAGCTCTGTATATTTGCAGATAGATTGGAAAGCAGTCTCTCAGAACACAGGTACCATTTAATTAAATGCAGGCTGTTACTAACAGGTCACAATTTAAGAAAGTTATCCTTGAGTTAGATAGCACACACGCTGTAAAAAACAGTTATACCAACTGAAGACATGGCAGAAAATAGGGGGAGATGGGGCAAAACAGTTTCAACCAAGATCTAAGCAATAATTAACTGTACAAGCTATAAAACAAAAAAAGTCAGCTCTGTATAGTTGCAAATAGATTGGAATGCATTCTCTCAGAACATGGAGACAACAGTTTCAACAGAGATCTAAGCAACATAACAGTACAAACTCTAAAACCAAAAAATATACTCAGCCCTGTATATTTGCAGATAGATTGGAAAGCAGTCTCTCAGAAGAGGGAGACAAAAGTTTCAACAGAGATTTAAGCAACAATTAACAGTACAAACTTTAAAACCAAAAAATAAATACTCAGCCCTTTGTATTTGCAGAGAGATTGGAAGGCAGTTTCTCAGAATATTAATCCCAGCAATTAAATGCAGACTGTTACTAAGAGGTCAAATTTAATGCAAGTGATCCTTGGGTTAGATAACACACAAGCTGTAAAAACCAGTTAAACCAACTGAAGACATGGCAGAAAATATGGGGAGGTGGGACAAAACAGTTTCAACAGAGATCTAAGCTTCAATTAACAGTACAAACTCTAAAACTAAAAAAATACATACTCAGCTCTGTATATTTGCAGACAGATTGGAAAGGAGTCTCTCAGGACAGGGACACAACAGTTTCAACAGAGATCTAAAAAGCAATTAGCAGTACAAACTCTAAAACAAATAAAAATATACTCAGCTCTGTATATTTGCAGATAGATTGGAAAGCAGTTTCTCAAAACAGGGAGACAACAGTTTCAACAGAGATCTAAGCAACAATTAATAGTACAAACTCTAAAACCAAAAATATATACTCAGCTCTGTATATTTGCATATAGCTTGGAAAGCAGTCTCATAAAACAGGGAGACAACAGTTTCAACAGAGATCTAAGCAACAATTAACAGTACAAACTCTAAAACCAAAAAAAATAAACTCAGCTCTGTATATTTTAAGATAGATTGGAAAGCAGTCTAACAGAAGAGGGAAACAACAGTTTCAACATAGATCTGAGCAACAATTAACAGTACAAACTCTAAAACCGAAAACTATATACTCAGCTCTCTATATTTGCAGATAGATTGGAAGGCAGTCTCTCAGAACACAGGTTCCAGCCATTAAATGCAGCCTGTTACTAACATGTCTAATTTTAAGAAAGAGATCCTTGAGTTAGATGACACACAAGCTGTAAAAAGCAGTTATACCAACTGATGACATGGCAGAAAATAGGGGAAGGTGGGACAAAAATGTTTCAACAGAGATCTAAGCAACAATTAACAGTACAAACTCTAAAACCAAAAAAAAATATATACTCAGCTCTGTATATTTGAATATAGATTAGAAAGCAGCCTCTCAGAACAGGGAGACAACAGTTTCAACAGAGATCAAAGAAACAATTAACAGTAGAAACTCTAAAACCAGGAAATTTTCTCAGCTCTTTATATTTGCAGATAGATTGGAAAGCAGACTCTCAGAACAGGGAGACAAGAGTTTCAACAGAGATCTATGAAACAATTAAGAGCACAAACTCTAAAACCAAAAAATATACTCAGCTCTGTATATTTGCAAATAGATTGGAAAGCAGTCTCTCAAAAAAGGGAGACAGTTTCAACAGAGATCTAAGCAGCAATTAATAGTACAAACTCTAAAACCAAAAAATATACTCAGCTCTGTATATTTGCATATAGATTGGAAAGCAGTCTCACAGAACAAGGAGACAACAGTTTCAACAGAGATCTAAGCAACAATTAACAGTACAAGCTCTAAAACCAAAAAATATATACTCAGCTCTGTATATGTGCTGATAGATTGGAAGGCAGTCGCTCAGAACACAGGTTGCAGCAATTAAATGCACACTTTTCCTAACAGGTCTAATTTAATGCAAGTGATCCTTGGGTTAGATAACACACAAGCTGTAAAAACCAGTTATACCAACTGAAGACATGGCAGAAAATATGGGGAGGTGGGATAAAACAGTCTCAACAGAGATCTAAGCCTCAATTAACAGTACAAACTCTAAAACTAAAAAAATACATACTCAGCTCTGTATATTTGCAGACAGATTGGAAAGGAGTCTCTCAGGACAGGGACACAACAGTTTCAACAGAGATCTACAAAACAATTAGCAGTACAAACTCTAAAACAAATAAAAATATACTCAGCTCTGTATATTTGCAGATAGATTGGAAAGCAGTCTCTCAGAACAGGGATACAACAGTTTCAACAGAGATCTAAGCAGCAATTAACAGTACAAACTCCCAAACCAAAAAAAATGTACTCAGCTATATATATTTGCAGATTAGAAGGCAGTTACTGAGAACACAGGTTCCTGCAATTAAATGCAGGCAGTTACTAACAGGTCTAATTTTATGCAAGTGATCCTTGAGTTAGATAACACACAAGTTGCAAAACCAGTTATACCAACTAAAGACATGGCAGAAAATAGGGGGAGGTGGGACAAAACAGTTTCAACAGAGAACTAAGCAACAATTAACAGTACAAACAATAAAACAAAAAAAATTTACTCAGCTCTGTATATTTGCAGATAGATTCGAAAGCAGTCTCTCAAAACAGGGAGACAACAGTTTCAACAGAGATCTAAGCAACAATTAATAATACAAACTCTAAAACCCAAAAAATATACTCATCTCTGTATATTTGCAGAAAGATTGGAAAGTTGTCTCTCAGAACAGGGTGACAGCACTTTCAACAGAGATCTAAGCAACAACTAACAGTACAAACTCTAAAACCAAAAAAATATATACTCAGCTCTGTATATCTGCAGATAGATTGGAAAGCAGTCTCTTAGAACACAGGTACCAGTAAACTAAATGCAGGCTGTTAATAACAGGTCTAAATTTAAGAAAGTGATCCTTGAGTTAGATAGCACACAAGCTGTTAGAAATGTTTATACCAACTGAACACTTGGCAGAAAATAGAGAGAGATGGGATAAACAGTTTCAACAGAGATCTAAGAAACAATTAACAGTACAAACTCTAAAACATAAAAAATACTCAACTATGTATATTTTCAGATAGATTGGAAAGCAGTCTCTCAAAACAGGGAGACAACAGTTTCAACAGAGATCTAAGCAACATTTAATAGTACAAACTATAAAACCCACAAAAAATACTCAGCTCTGTATATTTGCAGATAGATTGGAAAGCTGTTTCTCAGAACAGGGTGACAACAGTTTCAACAGAGATTTAAGCAACAACTAACAGTAAAAACTCTAAAACCAAAAAAATATATACTCAGCTCTGTATATTTGCAGATAGATTGGAAGGCAGTCTCTCAGAACAGAGGTACTAGTAAATTAAATGCAGGCTGTTACTAACAGGTCCAAATTTAAGAAAGTGATCCTTGAGTTAGATTACACACAAGCTGTAAAAAACAGTTATACCAACTGAACACATGGCAGAAACTAGGGGGAGATGGGACAAAACAGTTTCAACAGAGATCTAAGCAACAATTAACAGTACAAACTCTAAAACAATAAAAAATACTCAACTCTATATATTTGCAGATAGATTGGAATGCACTCTCTCAGATCAGGGAGACAACAGTTTCAACAGAGATCTAAGCAACAATTAACAGTACAAACTCTAAAACAAAAAATGTACTCAGCTCTGTATATTTGCAGATAGATTGGAAAGCAGTTTCTCAAAACAGGGAGACAGTTTCAACAGAGATCTAAGCAACAATTAATAGTACAAACTCTAAAACCAAAAAAATATACTTAGCTCTGTATATTTGCATATAGCTTGGAAAGCAGTCTCAGGGAACAGGGAGACAACAGTTTCAACAGAGATCTAAGCAACAATTAACAGTACAAACTCTAAAACCAAAAAAAAATAAACTCAGCTCTGCATATTTGCAGATAGATTGGAAAGCAGTCTCTCAGAACAGTGGGACAGTTTCAACAGAGATATAAGCAAAAAACAACAGTACAAACTCTAAACCCCCCCAAAAAAACAAATACTCAGCTCTGTATATTTGCAGATAGATTGGAAAGCAGTCTAACAGAAGAGGGCGACAACAGTTTCAACATAGATCTGAGCAACAATTAACAGTACAAACTCTAAAACCGAAAACTATATACTCAGCTCTGTATATTTGCAGATAGATTGGAAGGCAGTCTCTCAGAACACAGGTTCCAGCCATTAAATGAAGGCTGTTACTAACAGGTCTAATTTTAAGAAAGAGATCCTTGAGTTAGATGACACACAAGCTGTAAAAAACAGTTATACCAACTGATGACATGGCAGAAAATAGGGGAAGGTGGGACAAAAATGTTTCAACAGAGATCTAAGCAACAATTAACAGTACAAACTCTAAAACCAAAAAAATATATACTCAGCTCTGTATATTTGCAGATAGATTGGAAAGCAGTCTTTCAAAACAGGGAGACAGCAGTTTCAACAGAGATCTAAGCAACAATTAATAGTACAAACTCTAAAACCAAAAGAAATAATCATCTCTGTATATTCGCATATAGATTAGAAAGCAGCCTGTCAGAACAGAGAGACAGCAGTTTTAACAGTGATCAAAGAAACAATTAACAGTAGAAACTCTAAAACCAGGAAATTTACTCAGCTCTTTATATTTGCAGATAGATTGGAAAGCAGACTCTCAGAACAGGGAGACAAGAGTTTCAACAGAGATCTATGCAACAATTAAGAGCACAAACTCTAAAACCAAAAAATATACTCAGCTCTGTATATTTGCAAATAGATTGGAAAGCAGTCTCTCAAAAAAGGGAGACAGTTTCAACAGAGATCTAAGCAACAATTAATAGTACAAACTCTAAAACCAAAACATATACTCAGCTCTGTATATTTGCATATAGATTGGAAAGCAGTCTCACAGAACAAGAAGACAACAGTTTCAACAGAGATCTAAGCAACAATTAACAGTACAAGCTCTAAAACCAAAAAATATATACTCAGCTCTGTATATGTGCTGATAGATTGGAAGGCAGTCGCTCAGAACACAGGTTGCAGCAATTAAATGCATGCTGTTACTAACAGGTCTCATTTTATGCAAGTGATCTCTTAGTTAGATAACACATTAGCTGTAACAAAAGTTATACCAACTGAAGACATGGCAGAAAAAGGGGGAGGTGGGACAAAACAGTTTCAACAGAGATCAAATCAATAATTAACAGTACTAACTCTAAAACCAAAAAAAATAAACTCAGCTCTGTATATTTGCAGACAGATTGGAAAGAAGTCTCTCAGAACAGGGAGACAACCATTTCAACAGAGATCTAAACATCAATTAACAGTACAAACTCTAAAACTAAAAAAATACACTCAGATCTGTAAATTTGCAGATGGATTGGAAAGCAGTCTCTCAGAACAGGGAGACAACACTTTCAACAGAGAACTAAGCAACAATTAACAGTACAAACTGTAAAACCAAAATATATACTCAGCTCTATATACTTGCAGATATTTTGGAAGGCAGTCTCTCCGATCAGGGAGACAACAGTTTCAACAAAGAACTAAGCAACAATTAACAGTACAATCTCTAAAACCAAGAAATATACTCAGCTCTGTATACTTGCAGAAATCTTGCAAGGCAGTCTCTCAGAACACAGGTTCCAGCAATTAAATGCAAGCTGTTACTAACAGGTCTAATTTTATGCAAGTGATCCTTGAGTTAGATAACAGACAAGCTGTAAAAACAGTTATACCAACTAATGTCACGGCAGAAAATAGGGGGAGTTGGGACAAAATAGTTACAACAGAGATATAAGCAACAATTAAGAACACAAACTCTAAAACCAAAAAAATGTACTCAGGTTTGTATATTTGCAGATAGATTGAAAAGCAGCCTCTCAGAACAGGGAGACAGTTTCAACAGAGATCAAAGCAACAATTAACAGTACAAACTCAGAAACAAATACAAAATGCTCAGTTCTTTATATTTGCAGATAGATAGGAAAGCAGTATCTCAGAACAGGGAGGCAACAGTTTCAACAGAGTTCTAAGCAACAATTAACAGTACAAAGTTTAAAACCAAAAAATATACTCAGCTTGGTATATTTGCAGATAGACTGGATGGTAGTCTCTCAGAACAGGCAACTATTACGAGCACAAACTCTAAAACCAAAAAAATATATACTCAGCTTTGTATATTTGCAGATAGATTGGAAGGCAGTCTCTCAGGACACAGGTTCCAGCAAGTAAATGCAGGCTGTTACTGACAGGTCTAATTGTATGCAAGTGATCCTTGAGTTAGATAACACACAAGTTGTAAAAAACAGTTACACCAACTGAAGACACGGCAGAAAATAGGGGAAGGTGGGACAAAACAGTTTCAACAGAGATCTAAGCAACAATTAACAGTACAAACTCTAAAACCAAAAAATATACTCAGCTCTGTATATTTGCAGATAGATTGGAAAGCAGTCTCTCAAATCAGGGAGACAACAGTTTCAACAGAGGTCTAAGCAACAATTAATATTACAAACTCTAAAACCCCAAAAATATACTCAACTCTGTATATCTGCAGATAGATTGGAAAGCTGTCTCTCAGAACAGGGGGACAACAGTTTCACCAGAGATCTAAGCAACAACTAACAGAACAAACTCTAAATCCAAACAAATATATACTCAGCCCTGTATATTTGCAGATAGATTGGAAAGCAGTCTCTCAGAACACAGGTACCATTTAATTAAATGCAGGCTGTTACTAACAGGTCTAAATTTAAGAAAGCTATCCTTCAGTTAGATAGCACACAAGCTGTAAAAAACAGTTATACCAACTGAAGACATGGCAGAAAATAGGGGGAGATGGGGCAAAACAGTTTCAACCAAGATCTAAGCAATAATTAACTGTACAAACTCTAAAACAAAAAAAGCAGCTATGTATAGTTGCAAATAGATTGGATTGCATTCTCTCAGAACATGGAGACAGCAGTTTCAACAGAGATCTAAGCAACAATTAACAGTACAAACTCTAAAACCAAAAAATATACTCAGCCCTGTATATTTGCAGATAGATTGGAAAGCAGTCTCTCAGAAGAGGGAGACAAAAGTTTCAACAATTAACAGTACAAACTTTAAAACCAAAAAATAAATACTCAGCTCTTTGTATTTGCAGATAGATTGGAAGGCAGTTTCTCAGAATATTAGTCCCAGCAATTAAATGTAGACTGTTACTAAGAGGTCTAATTTAATGCAAGTGATCCTTGGGTTAGATAACACACAAGCTGTAAAAAACAGTTAAACCAACTGAAGACATGGCAGAAAATATGGGGAGGTGGGACGAAACAGTTTCAACAGAGATCTAAGCTTCAATGAACAGTACAAACTCTAAAACTAAAAATACATACTCAGCTCTGTATATTTGCAGACAGTTTGGAAAGGAGTCTCTCAGGACAGGGACACAACAGTTTCAACAGAGATCTGCAAAACAATTAGCAGTACAAACTCTAAAACAAATAAAATATACTCAGCTCTGTATATTTGCAGATAGATTGGAAATCAGTCTCTCAGAACAGGGAGACAACAGTTTCAACAGAGATCTAAGCAGCAATTAACAGTACAAACTCCCAAACCAAAAAATGTACTCAGCTATGTATATTTGCAGATTAGAAGGCAGTCTCTGAGAACACAGGTTCCTGCAATTAAATGCAGGCAGTTACTAACAGGTCTAATTTTATGCAAGTGATCCTTGAGTTAGATAACACACAAGTTGCAAAACCAGTTATACCAACTGAAGACACAGCAGAAAATAGGGGGAGGTGGGACAAAACAGTTTCAACAGAGATCTGAACAACAAATAACAGTATACACTCTAAAACCAAACAAATATCCTCAGCTTTGTATATTTGCAGATAGATTGGAAAGCAGTCATTCAGAACTGGGAGAAAACAGTTTCAACAGAGATCTAAGCAACAATTATCAGTGCTAACTCTAAAACAAAAACATATATACTCCGCTCTGTATATTTCCAGATAGATGTGAAAGAAGATTTGCATAATAGGGAGACAACAGTGTCAACAAAGATCTAAGCAACAATTAACAGTATAAACTCTAAAACCAAAAAATATCCTCAGCTCTGTATATTTGCAGATAGATTGGAATGCATTTTCTCAGAACACAGGTTCCAGCAATTGCATGCAAGCTGTTACTAACAGGTCTAATTTTATGCAAGTGATCCTTGAGTTAGATAACAGACAAGCTGAAAAAACAGTTATACCAACTGAAGACATGACAAAAAATAGGGGAGGTGGGACAAAACAGTTTCAACAGAGATCTAAGCAACAATTAACACTACAAACTCTAAAACCAAAAAAATATATACTCAGCTCTGTTTATTTGCAGATAAATTGGATAGCAGTCTCTCAGAACAAGGAGACAATAGTTTCAATAGAGATCTAAGCAACAATTAACAGTAAAAAGTCTAAAACCAAAAAAATATACTCAGCACTATATATTTGCAAGTAGATCGGAAGGCAGTCTCTCAGAACACAGGTTCCAACAATTAAATGCAGGCTGTTACTAACAGGTCTAATTTTATGCAAGTGATATCTTAGGTAGATAACACACAAGCTGTAAAAAAACAGTTATACCAACTAATGACATGGCAGAAAATAGGGGGAGGCGGGACAAAATAGTTACAACAGAGATATAAGCAACAATTAAGAATACAAACTCTATAACCAAAAAAAATGTACTCAGGTTTGTTTGTTTGCAGATAGATTGAAAAGCAGCCTCTCAGAACAGGGAGACAACAGTTTCAACAGAGATCAAAGCAACAATTAACAGTACAAACTTTAAAACAAAAACAAAATGCTCAGTTCTTTATATTTTCAGATAGATAGGAAAGCAGTATCTCAGAACAGGGAGACAACAGTTTCAACAGAGATCTAAGTGACAACTAACAGTACAAACTCTAAAACCAAAAAATATATACTCAACTCTGTATATTTGCAGATAGATTGGAAGGCAGTCTCTCAGAACACAGGTATCAGTAAATTAAATGCAGGCTGTTAGTAACAGGTCTAAATTTAAGAAAGTGATCATTGAGTTAAATAGCAGACAAGCTGTAAGAAACAGTTATACCAAATGAAGACATGGCAGAAAACAGGGGGAGATAGGACAAAAAAGTTTCAACAGAGATCTAAGCAACAATTAACAGCACAAACTCTAAAACCAAAAAATAAGATACTCAGCTCTGTATATTTGCAGATAGATTGGAATGCACACTCACAGAACAGGGAGACAACAGTTTCAACCGTGATCTAAGCAACAATTAACGGTACAAACTCTAAAAACAAAAAAAATACACTCAACCCTGTATATTTGCAGAAAGATTGGAAAACAGTCTCTCAGAGCAAGGAGACAAATGTTTCAACAGAGATCTAAGCAACAATTAAAAGTACAAACTCTAAAACCAAAAAATATACTCAGCTCTGTATATTTGCAGATAGATTGGAAGGCAGTCTCTCAGAACATTGGTTCCAGCAATTAAATGCAGACTGCTACTAACAATTCTAATTTTATGCAAGTGATCCTTGGGTTAGATAACACAAAACTGTAAAATACAACTTATACCAACTGAAGACATGGCAGAAAATAGGGGGAGGTGTGCAAAAGAGTTTCAATACAGATCTAAACATCAATAAACAGTACAAACTCTAAAACCAAAAAAATATATACTCAGCTCTGTATTTTTGCAGATAGATTGGAAAGCAGTCTCTTAGAGCAGGTTGACAAGCTGTAAACACCAGTTATAATAACTGAAGACACAGCAGAAAATAGGGGGAGCTGGGACAAAACAGTTTCAACAGAGATCTAAGCAACAATTAACTGTACAAACACAAAAACCAAAAAAATATACTCAGCTCTGTATATTTGAGGATGAATTGGAAAGCAGTCTCTCAGAACAGGGAGACAATAGTTTCAACAGAGATCTAAGCAACAATTAACAGTACAAAGTCTAAAACCGAAAAAATATACTCAGCATTGTATATTTGCAGATAGATTGGAAAGCAGTCTCTCAGAACACAGGATCCAGCAATTACATGCAGGCTGTTACTAACAGGTCTAATTTTATGCAAGTGATCCCTTAGTTAGATAATACACAAGCTGTAAAAACAGTTATACCAACTAATGAACTGGCAGAAAATAGGGGGAGGTGGGACAAAATAGTTACAACAGAGATATAAGCAACAATTAACAGTACAAACTCTAAAACCAAAAAAATATACTCAGGTTTGTATATTTGCAGATAGATTGAAAAGCAGCCTCTCAGAACAGAGAGACAACAGTTTCAACAGAGATCAAAGCAAAAATTAACAGTACAAATTCTAAAACCAAAACAAAATGCTCAGTTCTTTATATTTGCAGATAGATAGGAAAGCATTATCTCAGAACAGGGAGACAGCAGTTTCAACAGAGTGCTATGCAACACTTAACAGTACAAACTTTAAAAACAAAAAATATACTCTGCTCTGTATATTTGAAGATAGATTGGAAAGTAGTCTCTCAGAATAGGGAGGCAACAGTTTCAACAGAGATCTAAGCAACAATTAACAGTACAAACTCTAAAACCAAAATAATTTATACTCAGCTCTGTATATTTGCAGATAGATTGGAAGGCAGTCTCTCAGAACATTGGTTCCAGCAATTAAATGCAGACTGTTACTAACAGGTCTAATTTTATGCAAGTGATCCTTGAGTTGGATAACACACAAGCTGTAAAAACCAGTTATACCAATTGAAGACACTGCAGAAAATAGTGGGAGGTGGGACAATACAGTTTTAACAGAGATCTAAGCAACAATTAACAGTACAAACTCTAAAACAAAAAAATATATACTCAGCTCTGTATATTTGCAGATACATTGGAAGGCAGTCTCTCAGAACCCTGGTTCCAGCAATTAAATGCAGGCTGTTACTAACAGGTCTAATTTTATGCAAGAGATCCTTGAGTTATATAGCACACAAGCTGTAAAAAACAGTTATACCAACTGAAGACACCGCAGAAAATAGGGGGAGGTGGGACAAAACAGTTTTGTCAGAGATCTAAGCAATAATTAACAGTACAAACTCTAAAACCGAAAAAATATACTCAGCTCTTTATATTTGCAGATATATTGGAAAGCAGTCTGTCAGAACAGAGAGACAACAGTTTCAACAGAGATCTAAGCAACAATTAACAGTACAAACTCTAAAACCAAAAAAATATACTCAGCTCTGTATATTTGCAGATAGATATGAAGGCAGTCTCTCAGAAAACAGGTTCCAGCAATTAAATGCAGGCTTTTAGTATAATTTTAAATGTAAGCAATATATCCTGTCCTTTGAGGAGAACCAACTTTTAAAAGAACTACAAGGGAATACTAACTTGAGGTTTATGAATCCTGACAAGGAGGGAAGTATGGTGATTGTGGAGAAGACAGATTACACTAATAAAATCGACAGCATGCTACAGGATGATGAAAAGTATGAGACTTCTTCCTTGAATGAGATCAATATTGCTCATAAAAATACAATTATGTTCTGAAGATTCACTTTTACAAGGGCTTATTAATGAGGAAGTTTTTGAATTCCTTTGTACTTACCACCCTAGAATCCCGATTATGTTCAGGATAGCGAGAACCCAAAAAAGTATCACCAATCCCTCCTTACAGGTTAATTATTAGTTCTGAAAACAGTATGACTTATCCCTTGAGTATCTTCATTGAAAGGGTAGTAAGGGACAATTTGCACAACATCGATTACATCTTACGTGATTCTTGGGATTGTTTAAGTAGGATTAAAAGTTAATATTATAATGGGAATAACAATTTTGCTACTATTGATGTCGTAGACTTGTTCACTTCGATACCCCACTATGAGGGGTTGACTTTTTTCTACAAGGCCCTCTTGGAAGTATGTGACTTAAGTAATAATCTTTTAAATGTTGTTATGGTCCTTATGGGCATTATTATAAAAAATAATTTATTCACATTTGAGGGTTTATTTTTTAAACAGACTAAAGGGGTGGTCATGGGTATTAGTTGTGCCCCCCTTTTTGCAAACTTAGTAATGCACAGATGGTTAAAAGAACATATTTCCCAGGTCAATGGTGGACCTACTTCTGCTCCCTGGATGACATATTTATTTTGTGGAAAAAAGATGGGGAAATTATAGAATGTTATGATTATATTAATGGAGTATGTCATTATTTTAAATTTACTAGTACCCTTAGTAAGGATTCCATTAATTATTTGGATGTAACTGTTGCTTTGGACAGGGACAAAAAAGGTTTCACATCCAGAGTATACAGGAAGCCAACTGTCTTGAATGACTGTTTGGAATATAATAATAGTCAGCCGGGTTACACAAAGAGAAATATTGTAAAAGAGCAGATGGTGAGGTTAGCCAGAATGTGTTCAAGTCAAGAGATTTGTAAGAGGGAAATGGCTACCTTGGTAAACCTCTTTACAGAAAGAGGCTACCGGACACAAATGCTACAAACCATATGTGAGGAAGTTATGAATGAATGAGGAAAAAGATTTAAACCTTTTTTAGGAACAACAACTGAACCTATAGGGAACCCTGTGGTGCAGAACAGGGACAAAAATTACAGTCAAGCATTGGTTTTAACATTTGGTGAGCTGAGTAAGGAAATTAAACAGATAATGAGAAGGAATTGGGTCATGTTTAAAAGTACGGATGACTTTCTGGATTTTATAGGTAAAGAACCTGTGTTTGTATTTAAATCTAATTATAATTTAAAAATTTATTGGAAAACCCTAAACATTTAAGTGGTCTACCAAGAGGGACTAGGAACTGTGGATCATGTGTCTACTGTTCGTACATTTTGGGTGTTGAGTACATAGAAATAGGGTCCCCTAGGAGAAAAGTTACACTGAAAAGGGGCTCTTGTGGATCTAAGGGGTTAGTGTATGTGGCAGTTTGTCAGAACTGTCAACAGTTCTATGTAGGCAAAACTGAAAGGGCACTCCGTAGAAGGATCTATGAACACCTCTACGCTATTAGACGTGAAGATGAGAATAATGTCCTATATAGGCACTTGAAGGGGAACATATTATGTAAAACTTTTCACTTTGGGATTTTAGAAACTGTAGGAAGTGATTTGAGGGGAAGGAATTGGAAGAACAGACTTGAGAGGGAAGAGTTAATGTGGCAGTTTAGATTAAATTCCACCCCGCCTGGTATAAATAAGGCATGTAGTATCATGCCAGTATTGAAGTAAAAGGAATTTTTTCATCCAAAAAGATTTTTAAACAAGATATTTATATGTAAAATGTGAATTGTAGTTTTTTTAATATTGCATTATTGCACATTTAAACATTTGCAAGTGTTCTAATATATTTTTATGTCATTAATAAGATGGTTCTAAACTTATTTAAAAGCATTTTTAACTTTTGCCCTTATAAGATGTCCTTACATTTTGGCTCTTAATTGACAATCAACTTTAATTGTTCATCAGGGACTATTTAAGTATGGTATTGATGTATTTTAATTTGTTCTGAAAAAGTCTTGGGTTACAAGACGAAAGCACGCTTGACTACTAGTTTGGATTATTTTAATAAATCAACTTTTTATCTACCTTGGAGGTTGCTGTGACACTTTTTTCCTACTGTTTCCACAGGAATTGCTTTGTTTGTTCATTGGTTGAAATTTGGCAAGTTCCTACCTGTTTTTTGTTCAATGTAGAATGATTATTAATTATCATATTTGTATCCGAAAGGCATGAATTTGGACAGTATTATTACCTTATAAAAGTTACATTTTTTATATGCCTTTTTTTAAAAGTGTTAATAGCTGTTGCGATTATGGCATTGTATTTATTCAAATGTTTTTTTAATTTATGTATTAGTAAGGCATTTGGTAATATTCTGATGTTTCTTTAAAGTCTATTTCATGCTTTTTTACTTTTTTTGTGCTTTTCCCTGCTGATGTATTTAGCATAATTAATTGGTTAATGATGTAAGTGGTTTTGGCTGAGTAACTGGTGTTTAAAGGAATGTAGGTTTTAGTCACAAATTATTCCTTGAAGGCGACTGTGGCCAGTTTTTCCTTGATGTCAGTTTGGTTCCTGTATTGTGGCAGTTGGAATTATTTTGTGTTTTTTCTTATGCTTACCGTTACAAGCATAGAAATTCTAGGCTGACATTGCCAAGAGAGTGTACAGTTATTAATACTGTATCTACTGATGTGACCGGGAACACAGAAAGGTACAGCAGGGGAAGCCAGGGATATATATATTCACTTCTGCTGCTGTCAGGAATATGTAGCACAAGGCAGAGTAGGGCATGGGGTGTACATAGTCCTTACTACTTCTACCTGACACACAACATATGGCAGTAAGGATTGAAAGACAGTAGAGTGTACACAGTCTTTACTGCTGCTACCAGACACACAACACATGGCAGGGTGGGATGAAAGACAGTAGAGTGTACACAGTCCTTACTACTGCTACGAGACGCACAGCACATGGCAGGGTGGGATGGAAGACAGTGGAGTGTACACAGTCTCTTCTTGTACTACCAAGCACGTATCACACGGCAACCCACAAAGGAGAAAAGCACAGCATATAAGTTCATATGAGCTAGTCATGCATCCCAAATCTCTAACAAGTTCTGAAACCCCTAATGAATGTAAGCAGGGGGTTGGGAGATGAGACATTTACAAGCAGGAGCCTGGGAGATGATCCATTTACAGGTTGCCTGTGTCCATTAGAGACCTAAGTGCCAAACCAGGGATGAATTTCCCGTTCCCCACCCAATTGTCCAAGTTGCACTTGAATTGGGTTAGAGAGGAACTCTCCTTCACATGGATAGGGAGCATGAACGATAGAAAGGTTAGTGTCTGGGATACATACCTGTCTCCTTAGCAGTTCCTATTTATATCACAGGCAAAGTTTAAGTCTTTAGAATGGGTATTTCTGGTGCTGGCTATTTTTTGGGATATCCAGGAGGTCCATCAGAGTGGGGGTCTGACAATGCCCTGTATGCCAGTCATATATTATCCTTCAAAAGCCTGTAGGAGACAGAATATAGGGATACAGCCTTGAGGCAGTCTGCATAGACATTTTACTTATGGTCTGTATTCTTTTAGTGAGGAACCTCTGTGGACATTCCAGTTGTTAGATATGCCGGGTTAGGTACATTCCAAAGGGGGCACTGTACTCAATGATTGGTCTGATGAATGCTGAATATAGTACAACAATGACTTCATTGGACCTAGATGCCATACCTATGTATATAAGTTGCGCAACATAGAATGATTTCCTCACTACTGTAGACACTCGATGGTCAAAGACGCGATTACTATCTATATGTGTCCCTAAGTCCCTGACTACTGGGTCAACTCTAAGGGGAGTATTGTCAATATGATAGTTACCAGGGGTGGATGACTTCCCAAAGGATGCATTTCTTGGCATTTAGTCTTAGTCCATGGCTCTGACAGCAGTTGCTTGTCTGTGTCAGCCCCTCCTGGAGAACATTTGTGTCAGTGTGGGATTCAATGACAGTCATCGGCAAATTTAGTCAGTCAGCGACGACTAACACTGGCCTTGACTTCAGAGAAGTAAATGTCAAAAAGGAGTGGTCCAAGGACTTGATCCCTGAGGAACTCCACTTGTGATTGGCCTCTTTGTAGAGGTGGACTCCCCAATTCTAACTTTCTGGGTCCTGTCTGTGAGTCAGTTAGCTATCCGCTGGGTGACATACGGGTTTGTACCTGACCTCTCGAATTTGTCAACAATGCCCGAGTTGTGTATTGTGTCAATTGCCTTGGCCAGGTCAAGGTAGGCAGTGTAAACTACTTTTCCCTCATCCATTGCTTTGGTTACCTTCTCAAAGAAGTCCACCAAGTTGAGTCCGCATGATCTGCCTTTGACAATACCAAACTGGGCTGGGTCCACTGTCTGGAGGTTTAGTATATCTCTGTTGATCATTTCCATACTAATTCTTTCCATGGCTTTACATCTAAGACTAGTGAGACTTATGGGTCTGTAGTTTCCAGGGTCTGTAGGTAGCCCACCTTTGTGCAGAGGGATGACTGTTGCTGTTCTCCATTCATGAGGCAGGAAGCTTGTTTGGAAGCTGCAGTTAAATAGCAATTCCAGAGGCCCTGATAGGTCATATTTCATGCTATTTAGAAGGCATCCTGGGATGTTGTCTAGGCCCATGATGCAGTGTTCTTTGACTTAGAGCATTAAGGACCTGTTCTCTAGTGACAGTAGGGGGAGTTATATTTGATGGTATTTCCTGAGGGAAGATTGAGGGGGAAGACAGTGGCAAAGTTGGAGCTGAATTTATCAGCCAGGATGTTTTCTGAATCTTCTAGCACAGTATAGGTGGCTCCATTTACAATGAGCTCTGCACACGATTTTGTATTGTTTTTGAGGTTGCGGACATAGCTAAAGAATGCTTTGTGGTTGTCCTTGGCCTAGAACTACCAAGGACATGGGTGGCAAAACTGGTTGGACAAGGGAGTGTGTAGAGTTTTAGGATCAAATACAGGAGTGTATACATTTACTTATGCTATCAGAAATGTGGCAACCAAGATGGATTAGGAAGAGGGACATATAGTGACACAGAAAGACAGCAAAATAATAAACAACCACTGCTGCTGCTGCTAATAGAAAAATTACATGATTAGGAGGAGGGCTGCTAGAAGTAGCAGAGTGGGTGTATGTATGCCATTACAAGAAAAGAATACAGATGGTTGTATTCAGTCAGTGTTGTTACCACTACAACATAGCTGGTATCATCAGGAAGGGGTGGGGTTGTACAATGCTTACACAGGTTTACCACCATACATTGCAACAAACCCAGTACCTTGAAAATAACAACTACATTTTTTATTTATTTTTCATTTGTTAAGCAAGGTAGAACACTAATCCCAATGGACAATTTTTTCAGGTTGCTCTAGGGAGAAGCACTCAAAGTCTTCATTCAACTTTTTCAGGAATATGAATATCTATGCTACCTTCTACATCTTTGCAAATATATTAATACACATATTTATGGTTGCCATGTAACAGTTTTAAATTTAACATTTTCAAATATGGACTCATAAGTAGATAAAGTTTTCATTATTTTCACACACAGCCACAAGCACACACACTTTCAAAATGTGCTCAAATATGCACATTTTCCTTATTTACATATACAAACACACACACACACACACACACACACACACACACACACACACACACACACACACACACACACACACACACACAGTCACCTCAGAAAGGCTGGCACAGATTACCCACTCTACCAACCTTGCCCAGTCTATAAGGCAGTTATCACTGCCACCAGTCAGTTACTATAAGGCTCTTAAAAGGCTATCCAATGTACTATTAATACCAATACAAATGGTAGTAGTTCACTAAGATGGCTACACCTTCTGGAGTGGCCAACATTGTATCACCAAATAAATATAAGCATTCACAAAGGTTAGATACTTTCTACAAGGACTAGACACAATAAACGTTATAAATATATTTAAGAATAAATAATAATACTACATGAAAATACTAAATATATATTCACAGTAAACCACAGTTCAGATCACAGAAAATATTGAAAAGAACACTGATAGACAGACTCAGACAAATAAAGAAAAACAATATCTAAACTAAGCTTCACTATATTCCTGATGTAATCTAAAATAATTTTACTGTTCCTTAGTTAAGTTACTTATTACCTCAAGGCAAGATGCTGTGGGCGAGGGTCTTTCTAGTCAGGCTTTCCAAACAGAATACTCAGTACTTTGAGATTTCTCTTTGCAATATCTAAAATATAATTTCCAAGAGGGTTGGCAGAAAGACCTCACCTGGTCACCCAAGTCTAGGTTCTCACAGTACTCCCCTTTGAAGCTGAGACAGGAAGATAGTACAGATGGCCACGATACACATCAAAATGTTTACTGCAGTGCCTGGGGCTTCCCCTCTTTTCACTGAGATAATGGTCAAAGGCTCTGCCCCAGACCCAGAGTCTCTGGTCCTATCCAGCACTGTGGCATGCCTTTTAATAGTTTAAAAGCTCATTTATATTTCTCTTATTTTCTTAAAGTTAACATCTACTGTCCCAGTATCCTCTATTAACACACATACATTTAATTTAGCTACAAAAATACATGTTCATTTCTCTTCATTTCAGCAGGGTGCACAGATGATACATTTCAATACAAGCAAAATTCACAAAAGAAAAGCATCTGTTCAAAATCAGTTTGATATACAAGTGACATATAGTTCTAATACATTTGTAACACAACCATCTTGTAAAACTCAGTTTGACATTCAAGGAACATATCATTCTTTACAAAACTCCAGCTGCCTATGGAGGCACTTGCCCATACCATCACAACCCCCCCCCCACAAAGACGCAAGCTAGTTTTTCAAGTGATCCTTGAGAAACATGGCCTGCGAGAAATAAGCCTATCTGGGAATATGTTACCCCATTTCCTGCCTCATCTGGGGTGGCATTGCTGATCCCACAGTGGTATTGTACTGTCATGTCATATGCCTAAAGTCCTAAGCTGCATCTTAATAACTTGGCATTTTGCTGGCTGGCTCTATGTAGCCATGTTAAAGGATTGTATTCTGTAACTACAGTGAATTTCCTTCCATATAGATATGACTGAAGTTTCTGCAGTGCCTATACTCTGGCTAGACATTCCTTTTCTACAGCTGCATAGCATTCCTCCCTGGGTTGGAGTCTATGACTGAGATATACCACTGGGTGTTTTTCTTCCTCTGAGGAAACCTGGCTAAGTACAACCCCACCCCATAGCTTGAAGTATTCATCTGCACAACACATTCTTTGGTGTAATCTGGACTGGCTCACACAGGGGGTCCTCCCAAAGATCCTTTAAGCTTCTGGAATGCCTGCTCACATGCTGGGGGTCCACACTAACTTACCTGGCCTGCTTTTCTTTTGCGGGTCTGTGAGGAGAGCAGCTATGGTACTATAATTGGGAGCAAACTTTCTATAGTATCCTGCTGTCTCTACGAATGCCCTCACCTGCTTTTTGGTAACAGCGGCAGGCCATGCCTGAATGGCTTTCACTTTGGCAGGTTCTGGCCTGATCATACTACTCTCCAGTCTGTGTCCCAGGTAGGAGACCTCTGCCATACCCACCTAACACTTACTGAGATTAGTGGTCAACCCTGTCCTCTGCAGTCTGCCCAGCACCTCTCTGACATGCTGAAGGTGCTCTTGCCAGGGATGTCTGTAGATGGTAATATCATCCAGGTAAGCAAGAGCATAATCTCCTGTTTCTGCTAAAATACAATCTAAGAGCCTCTGGAAAGTCACTGGGGCATTTTTAATCCCAAAGGGCATCTCTGTGAATTCACACAAGCTGAAAGTAGTCACAAAGGCTGACCTCTCTCTAGTATTGGGAGTCACGGGCACCTGCTAGTAGCCCTTGATAAGATCAACATTTTTCATTTAATTAGCCCACCCAGCTGCTCTAGGGCTTTATCTGTCCTAGGCATTGGAGTAAGTATCTGAATCTGTGTGACAATTTAGTTTCCTGTAGTCCAGATAGAACCTGATGCTGCCATCCTTTTTTGGTACCAGCACCGGGTCTACATTATAACATCGAAGTTCGTAAACATTGAATGTTATAATATCGAACCCTGAACACCAAAATCCGCAAACATCAAACAGTCAAAATAGCGATTTTTTTCCCAGGGGAAAAAAATCGCTATTCTGAGAAACATACACACAATACAAACACACACAGGGGTTAGGAAGGTGGCCTAATGGTTAAGGTGTTTGCCTTGCAAACACAAGGTGCAGGGTTTGAGTCTCACAAGGGACAATTGGCTAGGCTTAAAATAGCTCGCAAGGGCAGTTAGCTTAGTACTAATCTATAAACCTATGAACAAAAAACAGCAATCCACACACATACACTTAAAATCCTACACCTAAACCTAAACTAAACTTTACATACACTACTAGTTATCCATTTACCATAACCCAACCTTAACCTTAAGGTCCGTCACTATCGCACACTCACCTCACCCGCACCCTAACCCTAACTCACCTAACCTGCCCCCTAACCCTAACCTACACACAACCGCACACTTACCTGACCCATGCCCTAACCCTAACTCACCTAACCCACCCCTAACCCTATCCTACACACAATTGCACACTTACCTGACCCGTACCCTAACCCTAATGTCCACACAACCGCACACTTACTTGACCCACTCCCTAACCCTAACTCACCTAACCCGCCCCCTAACCCTAACCTACAAACAATCGCACACTTACCTGAACCCAACCCGAAACGTTCCAACATATTGAATGCTGAAAACAGTGAAGCCACAGCAACAGCCCACCAAATTATTTCCCTGGGAAAGAATTTGGTGTCCTGCACCTTCGCTGTTTCCAGCGTTCGACAAAACTGGTTTGATATTATAACATTTGAACTTTATAAAATTTGATGTTATAATATAGACCCCCAGCACCAATGGGGAGGGCCAGGTGCTGCTGAACTCCTGGATTACTCCCAGTTCCAACATCTCCTGTATCTCCTCTGTCAGATTCTGTTTAACTCACTCAAGCACCCTGTAAAGGGCCTGCTTTATAGGTGTTTGGGGCCCTGTATCCACATGGTGCTGCACTAGGTGGGTTCACCCTGGTTTCCCAGTGAACATGTCCCTTAACTCATGTAACACTGTTCAGATTTCTCGAACCTGGGTAGGGGATAGTCGCTGTGACAGTGCTACCCCTTCCACTGAGGTGTTAGTTCAAACCTCAATGAGGAGATCAGTTATCAGACCCCCACTCAGACTCCTCCTGCCATCCACTGCAAATACTCAGCACAAGGGCCTCTCTATCATAGTAAGGCTTCATCATGTTAACATGGTACAATATGTGCCCCTGCCCCCTGCCTAGAAGTTCTACCATGTAGTTAACATCACTGATCTTCCTTACCACCTTGAAGGGTACATCCCAAGCTGCCTGCAGTTTATTGTGTCTGACAGGAATGAGAACCATCACATGCTGCCCCACAGCATACTTGCTGGCTTGAGCATACCTGTCATACCATACCTTTTCTGCTGTTGAACTCCTGCCATGTTTTCATGGGCCATGCCCATGAGCTTCCTAAGCTTCATCCTGAGGTTTAGCACATATGCCACAACAGACTCCTGTGGGATTCACAGGGTAAAAAAAACTGTGGATTCCTGGGGTATCTCTCTGTAAGCATGCAATAGATGGGGCAAATATTTGCCCCATTCCTTAATTTGGTCTGCAAATGCCCATAGCATGGTCTTTAGTGTTGAGTTTAACCTCTCCACAAGACCATTAGTCTGGGTGTGGTAGGGGGTTGTCTTTAGGTGCTTCTCTCCACAGCACACCCACAGACAAGACAGCAGGTCTGACATGAAATTGGCACCTCTGTCAGTCAGTCAGTATTTTTCTCAGGAAACTTACTCTGCTGAAAGACTCTAGCAAATCATTTGCCACTTTCTCTGCTTTGATGGAGGACAGAGCCACTGCCTCAGGGTATATAGTAGCATAATATACTACCACTAGGGTGTACGTCTTCCTTGTGGAACTTGGGCTACTCAGAGGCCCCACAATATCCATAGCTCCCCTTTGAAATGGCTCTTCTATCACAGTCAAAGGCATCAAAGGATCTTTGACCTTGTCTCCTGCCTGGCCTACTTTTTTGGCACTAATCACTGTTCCTGCAGTACCCTGTTACATCCATGGCAATCCCAGGCCAATAAACGTTCTGCATAACGCATCTCTTGGTATGCTTTCTGCCCATAGGACCTGCAAAGGGAATGCCATTGGCAGGCTCTGGGCGCTACCAACTGCTGTATTACCTCACCTTCTAGTCCTCCCTCAGGGGGTCCACTCTCTGTACAGTAACCCTTTGTTCCAGTATGCAGAATCCACTTTTCCTTGAGAATTAGGTACCTCCCTAGCTACCTCCCTCAAGCCTTGTAATGCAGGGTCTGAGAGCTGAACCTGTCTCAACTCTCTCTTTGTAACTCTTCCCAGCTCCACCTCCACAGGAAGTCTGGTATCCTCTGACAGTGGTGGCACACTGTCAGCCTGGGTACTACTAC
This sequence comes from Protopterus annectens, assembly GCF_019279795.1. Lineage (NCBI taxonomy): Eukaryota > Metazoa > Chordata > Ceratodontiformes > Protopteridae > Protopterus > Protopterus annectens. The sequence goes on from NC_056748.1 coordinate 1,004,390,434, forward strand.
TCACCTCTTCCCTTGCAGTTACTCTGTCCAAGGGAACATCAGTACCAACCAGCAGCTGTGGCTCACCTTCAGTCTCATTGCTACAGACTAGCTCCCTCCCTGAAGTAGCCATCACCAGTCCTGGCTTCAGGTGCATGGTCTGTCTGGGTCTCCCCCTAGGCTACAAGACCCACATGCCTGTCTCTAAGCCTGACTCTGTGTCACTGCATATACACAATGTACTGCATTATCAAAATCCTCCCTATCGAGACATCTGCAGGGATATCCTCAAACACACCTAGTTGCTTGCTTCCTTTTCCACACTCCCAGTCAAGGTGAACCCTGGCCAAAGGCATTTGGAAATGGGATCCTTCCTAAAGCTCTGACTGGAGTGGACTTCCCAAGCAAATACTGCTTCTCTTTAACCAATGCAGGCTTCACAATGATTATATCAGAATCTGTGTCTGTCTTAGAAGTGTCCTGTTTCCCATCCACCAAGATCGGATATAAGCTCTGCTGGTAGTTTGGCATCCCTGCTGTCTCCAGACAACTTACCACGGGCATTCTGTTATTCCCACTTGCTGGTTCCCCCACCTTTTGTTCCCCACCTTGCCTCTGTGGACATCTATATGCTGCATGGCCCCAGTGGCTACATTTAAAATATTTAACCCTTGATCCTGGCCATGCACCTAAAATAGTGGCTTCATCTGTTACTGGCAGGCTCTGTTGGCGTGGTTTAGGCTGTCCACCATGGGTTCCCTTATATCCATGTGTAGCACTGGGTATCCCATTCCTGTGCAGTGATACCCTGCTTGCTAGGTATAAATCTTCATTTTTCCCCAACTCATCTGCAGAGTTGCATCCCCTGTCTGCCAACCAGATTCTTCTATCCTCGGGTAAAGTGCTAAGGGCTTGTTCTCTCACCAAAAGGTCTGCTAGCCCTTGAAAAGTGTTGAACTGCCACCCTCTCCCTCACCCATGAAAACAAGTGCATAGTTCAGCAATATAATCACATACACTTTCATCTACCTTGCTTCTATGCTCATGAAACTTTTTTGTGTAAGCTTCAGGTGATAACTTAAAAACAATGTAATAAACAGTGCTTCACTTTTTCATAATCTAAACAATCAGTATCAGACGATTTAGAAACAGCAGTTACAGCTTTACCATGGTGTAAAGTGTGAGGAACTGTTCCCAGATCCCTCGGTCAACATTATACTGTTTGCATACTCTTTCAAACATTTGAATAAAACTATCAAAATTATCATCTTCTTGATACTGAGGAAGAAATTTACTGACCTTTATTGCTTCTGGGGTATGGTTACTCCCTTCCCCATTTCCTCCATGACCTTGGCAAAGAGTCAGCATTTCCTTTTCACATTGCCTCTGCCTCTCATTTTCATTTGCTTCCAGATGTCTCACTCTCTTTTTCTTCAGCCTCCAAATGCCACATTTGTTCTGCTGATTCTGATTCCAACCGTTTGGCCTCCAGTTAAATCCAGATGGGCTTTTAAGTCCTCTGAGAAAAAGTAGATCTGTCCTGTTTCTGAGAGCTGCAGGTCCTTATCAACAGACTGCTTATCCTCCTGGTTGGTGATCTATGCTGCAGTTGTGATTAAGGCTGCAGTCATGTCCCCTTTAGTCAGGTTGGCATGCTCCAGTCATTTGGCTTGGCACATCTCAGCCAACTGGTTCCTTGTCAGCTTGCCATAATCCTCTGCTGACATCCTTGCCCTTTCTCCCTGACTAACTGAGCTAACAAAAAGTAAATAAATAAAATTATTGTGATTTGAAACTCTGAATGTCTACCATGTGGCTGCTGAGAGTATAACTTTCTTTAATGGCAACTGCTTACAGGCTATAGGAGTTCAATATCCACAACACTGCTCACCAATTAATGGTAACTACTGTTACCAATATGTATTGACCACCAATATGTGTCATCCCCAAGCTGGGCCAGTAATCAGGGAACCTGAATCCTCACCACTGACAATGGACGGGGACGTGCACTTGGAATACAAATGGATACACTCAGTATGTCCAGAAGCAGACCTCTCTGCATCAAGTGCAATTTCCATTAAGAGTACACAGTGAACACACTCATCCCAGGGTCTGGATGTCTCTTTATCTGTCTCCCTCCAAGTCCTCCAGCACCCTCACTGTAAACCCAGTGTTTCATATCCCTGCCCGATGTAGCTGACACACACTTTTAAAATTTAATTTTCACACACACACACACACACACACACACACACACACACACACACACACACACACACACACACACACACACACATATACACACACACCTGAGAAAGGCTGGCACATATTACCTGTTCTAACAACTTTTCATAGACTATAAGGTAGTTATCGCTGCCACCAGTCAGTTACTATAAGGCTCTTAAAAGGGCATCCAATTATACTGTGCAATATTAATAATAATTCAAATAGTAGTAGTTCACCAAGACAGCTAGGCCTACTGAAGTGGCCTACACAGTGTCAACAAATAAATCTAAGTACTCTCAAAGGTTAGATACTTTCTACAAAGACTAGACACAATAAACATTTTAAATATATTTAATAATAAATAATAAAAGTACATGAAAATACAGAATATATATTCACAGTAAACCAGAAGTCAGATCACAGGAAATATTGAAAAGAACATTGATTGATAGACTCAAACAAATAAAGAAAACAATATCTTAACTAAGCTTCACTATCCTTCTGACTGAATCTAAGAAACTTTTACTGCTACCTAGTTAGGTTACTTAATACCACAAGGCAAGATGTTGTGGCTGAAGGTCTTTTTAGTCAGGTTTCTCAAACAGAATAGTCAGTACTCTGAGATTTCTCTTTGTAATATCTACAATATAATTTCCAAGAGGTCTGGCAGAATGACTTCATCTGGTCATCTAACTCTAGGTTCTCACAGTACTCCTCTTTGAAGCGGAGACAGGAAGTTAGCACAGACAGCCATAATACACATCCAAATATTTATGGCAGTGCCTGGGGCCTCCCCTCTTTTCACTGAGTTAATGGACAAAGGCTCTGCCCCAGATCCATCATCTCTAGTCCTACTCAGCACAGTGGGGTGATTTTAATGGTTTAAGAGCTCATTTTCATTCCCCTTATTTCCCTTATTTTGCTTAAAGTTAACTTCTTCTGTGCCAGTATCCTCTATTAAAACATGTACATTTAATTTAGCTACAAAAATACATGTACATTTCTCTTCATTTCAATAGGGTGCACTGTTGATGCATTTCAACACAAGCAAAGCTCACAAATACAGTTTCAGCACAAGCATTTTTTCAGAATCAGTTTGATATACAAATGGGATACAGTTCTAATACATTCTAAAACATTTGTAACACAAGCATCTTGTATAAATCAGTTTGATATTCAAGGGACTTAACATTCTTTACAAAACTCCAGCTCGCTATGCTGGCACTTGCCCATATCATCACACCCCATCCTTTAAATACTTTGGTTTATAGCTGGGCCAGTCAATTAACTTCCAAAGCTACACTGAAAAAATCCTAGAAAATGATAAATGCTCTTTTCTTCTGGTCCTGAAAATGTCTCATTTTCTCTCCAGATCAGCTAGAGCTACAACAGGCAAAAGAGTTATCCTAGCTAAACTTATGAGCCTGCCATCATAGCCATAGCCTCTAAAAACATGCATCCACTCCACAGTCCTTTTATCTTTGTCATTTTGCGAATGACAACTGAGGTTTTCCACTAAATTGACAGAATTCGTAGGCAATACCATCTTGAGCTACTCAGATACTTCCTGAACCTGGCTTAATAATTTGTATAGATGTTTTTGTACATAAACATGAATAATTGCCATATATTTTCTTTTTATAGCCTGTGCCCACAATGAAGAAACACATACACACTCATTAACATGGAAAAGTTCACAACCAAGTCAAGTAGGGACTTCAAAGTATTCCCTAGACAGTGTCATGAGAAGCAACCCAAGGAAAAACAGCTGACTAATATTGATTGAGAAATCCTTTTGCAGAAACCATGCTGTGCTAAGCACATGACCTACTATAGCTGTCTGGTAACTTTCCTCCTTCACCAACTGATGTCCCTCCTCAGCCCAAGAAGTTATAAGTGCCTAAAACCAGAGTCTAGCTTGTAGGAAATCATTCTTATGTCTCTTGCTACCTGACTGAGCCTGAACCTGACCATTGTCTTGTCCCTTGTAGGTGGATAAGTCCAGAAAATGGCCATATGCAGTCAGTTTAGCCATATTACATGAATGGTCTAACTACTAGTCCCTATGAAGTGGTAGGTGCTGGTTACCCTAGTCCAGATATGGCCTGTTGTATTGAATGCTTACATGCAAGAGGTTTATTTTTTTTTCATTCTTTGCCTGGCCACTCGCATCTATCCTATCCATTAAAGTAGGCTCTAAGAGAAGTACAATTCCTGATGACATTGGTCTGTGGTTCACTGGGACATATCAGCCCCTTGCACTTCAACAAGCTCATGAGCCATTATATGCATCTTTAAACCTTCATTATCCTACAGTCTTGCATGCCACTGATATCTGCCTTTTCACAGACAACACAATCATTTTGCTATTCAAAAGCATTTGTTTTTACTGCACAATTTTCCGTAGCTTCCATCTTTATGTGTATGAAACAATGACTTACATGTCATTAAAATATCTTATAGGAGTTGTGTGCTAAATATGCCCTCTCTGACTCTGTGTATGTTGATGCAGACGTATATTGTTCACCTACATTGTATCACATCCTTTTCCTCATATTATGAATCTTATTTAAAACCTTTTTAAATGTAAGTCTATGCATAATGCAGGCTATCCTGCTTTTCCCCTATTTCTTTGTCCTGATATTAATGAGGGAAGATAACTAAGTGTACATTAATTAATAAATAACTGGTGTCAAAATCGTGGTCTGAAACATAATACCAAAAAATGCATTATTGTAGCCTTTGGGAACTACCACATTAACAATACGCTTCTAAGAGTTGATCCAGTTGTTCAGATTTTGGCAACTTATGTGGACAGTGACCTAACTCTTGACCAACATGTGTCTTTTGTTGTAAGAAAGTCCTTCTAAATTGCACAGCTTATAAACAACAGGATTGTGTTTAGATCTAAGGATGTCATTGCCCCCATTTATTCAGTCCTCATTAAGCCAGTCTTTAAATATAATTCCCCCTTTGGCATGTATCTGTCCAGACACATGCAACAAATGGGATGCCCACAGAGATACCTTACTAAAAGGATACAAGGCCTAAACAATATGTCCTACATGGACTGATTCAAAGCCCTGTCACTGTACTCAGTATCCTACAGACTGCTAACAGGTGACTTGTGTCTGGCATACAAGGCATCCTCCGACCTATTACTGATGGATTTACAGTACATCAGCAAGTCAAATACCATCAGAAACACTCTTTCTAGAGATCTAAACCTCTTCAGCAACATAAACAGAACAGTTTGGTGGGACAGGCATATTTTGCAGATGATACTGCTGCTGTGGAACAGACTCTCCATCCACATAAGACAAATTTGATCCTTGTCCATTTTTCAAATGCATCTTAGATCTACGGAGGGGAAACAGAACATTTATCCCCGGACTGCTCCTATTCCACTAATGGACAAATGCATTTCTTAAATTCTTTATTCCATGCATGGGTACCCTCAAATTATCGATGGTATGACCCCAGGTATTCACATTAAGGGTAATATACAATTATTAGCCATGGGATGGGTAAGGACAATCTATAACCAAATGGGATAGGTTATTTTGAGCACAAAAAGAGAAGCTAGCTAGGCTTAAAATGGCCTGCAAGAGCAGCTAGCCTAATGTTTGCCTATGAACATATGAAACTATTATCTTTTTATTGAATCCTTTATCCTGATTGTAAAATTTGTTTAAATGATCAACTCTTTCACAATGTAAATTGCATGCCTTGCAATATACTCCATTTAAATAAGATGTACATTTATCAGGAGCCCATTGTATCCATTTAAGTTTCAATGAAGGTATAGCATTGTTGATCAACACAGGAATGGAAGGTATCACTGTAATATAAAGTGCATATACCAATAAAGTCTGTTAATTCGATACAAATAAAAAGTCTTGATAATTTTGTTTTACTCCTACATTAAACATGCTGGCTACTGAAAACTTCTTTTGTTCGGTACATAATCACTGGTTCGGTGTTAGAATCGAATATCCATGTACCTGATGCCATATTCCTTAATAACATCATACAAACACATGAATACTTGTTGGAACACTTAAGATATTTAAAATTTGAAATGCATAACATTTAATTATGGTCTTACTATAAAGAAAACCACCCACCACTCATTAATTTAAACGTTCACCACGGAACTTGTTAATGCTTTTCTGGCTGATAACTCATTCACTAGTTGGTTCTCAAGCCTACATCAACATGTTTAGTCATTAAAGGCAACAAGACACACTGGGAATACATGTACTTACAATCTGCACTGAAGCACACTGACAAATACCTTATATTTTGCTGCTTTGTTTAATTATTTAGCCTTCTTTATTAATATACGGTTATTTCTAATCAGCTGCTGCTGTTTCTTCTTTGTCATGGATTGTATTGAAATTTCTGTTACTATGTGATTAATATTTCATTGCATGGAGTGGGTAAATTCATGCTCTACTCATGGTGGGCAGATTGTTTGTCAAGCTGGTATAGGATGACTGACCAACTTAACACCCCCCACACATGAATTACACATCCCCATAAAATGATATAATGATATTGAGCAATGGCATGCACCTTAAAAAGGAATGCATTACCTTTTTAAATGTAAGTCTATGCATAATGCAGGCTATCCTGTTTTTTAACCCTGTTTTTCTGTTCTGATTTTAATGAGGGACGATGACTATGTATAAAATATTGTGCATTTATTTGTATATGGCAATGCAGTAATTGGTGCCAGTGTAAGGATGACATTGATGGAATACACATTAAGGATGTAATTTTTCCTTTTTAATCTGCAGAGTGGGAACATTTTGTTAAAAAAGGAGATTATTAAATAACTAACTCAAATATCTGTAAGGGCATATCTTATGAAGGAAAATTATTGCATGGGACTTTTGTTGATTAAAAGTAAGAAACTTATTGATTGTAATTCTAATGTATCAGTAACACAACTCTAATGATGCCTATGGAACCCGAGGTGAAAGTGCTTAGTTGTTGAGGTATTTGCCTCTGTTTGTGTGATTAAAGCAGTTTTTATTTACATTCGAGTGTTGCAACACTTTTCATCATTTGTATCAGTAACATGACTGATCTGTGTTGCAGCGTAATTACCAAACTTGGTGAGAAGCAATCAGATTTTTTTGCCAAACAGTGTGGTAAGACATTTCAATGGGAGGTGAAAAATCTTCTCCTTGTATAATTTGCATTAATCACATTAATCCATATCAATACAGGTGCATGTCTGTCACTAGATTGTATATCTTTCAGATAAATCTCCAAGCAAGTAACTTTCTATTATGTCCAACCCTAAGGTACACAAAACATTGAAGAAACATTTAATATGACTTTCATTATTTAGTTAACAATAGCAAAAGCATCCTAAAAAAAAAAAAAACTGAAGAACTTAATCCAGTATCCATTTAACAGATTAAAATTATTTTTTGTCATCCAAAGGCTATAATGAAATGATAAAAATATATACGTTTTAGAGACTTCTGACATTATGTTCTGATTGCATGTGACAATATAACGAACAGCACTCCTCCTCCAAGGTCACATGCAATGCTGCTTTTTAAAGCTCTGCAGTCCCATGTTTATGCTATAGTTAGAACTCTTATCAATTCTTGTCAGACAAAACTGCCCTGGAGACAAACTCAACAAAGGAGAATAGACTGTCTATAAATTTTCTGTTCCTAAAAGTAAAAGGACTAATATTCTAGGTCACAAATGATAAACTGTTACCAAAATAATATGTCACATGCAAAAACTTTTTAAACATTTAATGTAAGGCAAATTGGTCCCAAAGTCATTAATTAGAGGCATTGACTTAACATACATACAAGTCTTTATCTTCAAACTCTAAATCATGATTAAAGCCTTGATATATTGATGCTCATAATTTTTTAACTGCATAGTCATATCAAAATCTCAAACAGACATAGCCTCAGTCAAAAATGTACTGTTATTTATTTTAATGATTTATTTAGTTGATTATTTACCCTTTGTTGACCAGGTTAGTAAGACTAGGCTACTAGCCTCTTTTCAGGGGAGACCTGGGGTGGTATTAATACTACTAGGAGAAATTTGGCTAAGACATAGCGGAACTGCCCTTACTTTTTTTTTGATAGGTGCCATTATATTCACCTAAGCTACCACCAACTCAAGCAGATTGTACCTCAGTTTAACATCTCATCTGAGGGACAACACATTCAGCAGTGCAACACCTTTCTTAAGCTACACTGCAGTGTCAGTGATCAATCTACCTGGTGCGAGAACTGAACCCACAACCTTATGCAACAATGACAAGTGCGCTACCTGTTACGCCACTGACACTGTCATTAAAATGAAAATACTTGCTGTATAATAACTGATATATGATATGATAAGATGTTAGGCATCTAACAACTATCATTAGAAGAAATGGTTTACGTGCATCGATGTATAGAATGGTATATACTCTTCTTTGAAACATAAATACATTTTAGCTCCTACTCAGTAAAGCAATAAAAGGAAAAGGCTTCAAGATCTATTATGCATAGCTCTTTGCAAGCACATAGTGGGCTTAAGCTTACAAGACTGATTGCACTGTTTACTGAAGCTAGGCAGAATTTTGGAGTCGTGCACATAAATGGACTGATCTATCCTGTGTCAGTCTTTATACTGTTTTACACTACTCATAGCAGTAGGATACATATGCAAAACTTAGGCAAAATGTGTGCCTATCAGTATAAATGGGAAGAAAGACCTGTTTAAACAAATACTCCTAAAAAAATTAATTGGATGATGTGAACTTCTTGCAAATAAGTCATATTCCATAGACTTATAATAAATTCTATGATAATAAAAGGTTGGTTTTAATTTTTCAATGTTATGTACTGCATAATTAGTTTACATTGACTGATGTTTATTTGTTACATAGTACACAGTTTTTTAAATATTGATATAAGTAAATAGTTCAGGGTTAGCTTTATAAAGTACATTAAACTGCTATATATTTATAATCAAATGTGTCTCAAAAAAGGTAAACAGTACAAGGTCAGAGGAAACTGAACCAGCAGGTACAGGAAAGATGTGACAGCAAAGGTACGATTTCTTCTGTGTTGACGGTACATGTAATACAGAGGAAAACACTACAGCTACAATCTCATCATCTACAGCAGTAATGCTCTGTTTAGCAGGCGTAACTGATTAGCAAGATGACTTCCGATAAGCTGTCAGTACCATTATCTGACAGCATTCTGTGATGAAAATGTCACGGCAGTGCTACTGAGATTAGCACTATCTTAATATCAAGCTGTACATCACAACTCTGCCTGAAAGCATGAATACGTTAGTTGTGCTATTTATTCTGCCTCTACACTATCTGACTTGCCATAAAAGAGGCTTTTCTTTACTGTTACCATCATTTTTAACTTCATTAACAGAATTACTTAAACAGAAATGAGTATACCTCTTTCTCTAAATTAATCATGTATTACTTCAACTGTTTGCAGAAAATCTGAAAGCCCTCACTTCCTGAGATGTAGCTACATTCTTCAGAAAAACTTGGATATACATTATTTAATTTATTTTTATACCACTCCCACAGCCACCCTCTCTCCCCGTTACATTACACTCTTCCACTTCAAAAAGATTAAAACCAATGAGCCTAAAGCACATATGGACCAAATACTCCCTCAATCCCAGATAACCTAGCTCCATGGTTTATTCACCTTTGTAAGGACTTCATCTCCTACTCACTCACTTATGTATATAACCTCTGCTTAACTTGTATGATTATGCCTCAGATATGAAAAATAGCAACAGTCACTCCTATTTGAAAACTACCCAAGCCAACAGCTGCTTCAAAATTCCATCCTATCTCAATATTTCTCACTTTAGGTAAAATATTAGAAAAAAATTATATACAACCAAATTACTGTTTAGTTACATCAATACTATCCTCTATCCAGGAAGCATCATGGATTCTGGTTTGGACACAGCACCCTAACAGCTCTCTATTCACTCACAGATGACAGCCTATCGAATATAGACAAAGGCAACCTGACAGCAGCCATCTTTATTGATCTCACAAAAGCCTTTGATGTAATCGTCCATAACTTACTATTTGACAAAGTAACTGAAATAGGCATTAGTGATGCAAAACCTTGGTTTGTAGAATTCCACACCAATAGATCCTTTAATGTGAAAATAGGTACCACTACCTTTGAAGCACTTATGAAAGCAGTCCCCCCGAGGTTCCACTTTAGCCCCTCTTCTCTTTTCAATATTTATCAGCAAACGTCCATCTGACCAACCTCAGATACCTTTAATTCTTTATTCAGAGGGCATGGTCATCAACAGATCAAAAAAAAAATCTCAACTCCAAGATGACCTCCAAACCCTCAACCAGTGGCTAATAGGCCAGAAACGTATACTCAATCCCTCAAAAACAAAGCAATGCTGTTAGGAACCAAGCAAGAAATAGCCAAACCACCCAGCTTTCTTAATATTAAAGATGTTAACAATAGCACCATAGAAACTGCAATATCCTTCAAATACCTTGGCATTTGGCTAGGCCAATCTCAACTTTCAACTACGCATTCAAACACATACAAAAAATTATCACGCTACTGTTTGGGGTGAACCAGCTATCGCCTCTTTTGTCCAAGCCAGCCAAAGCTTTCATAATCAAAGGCATAATCTTACTTCAGCTCAGATATGAACTACTCATTACAGTTGCAGCCTCAAAGTAAAATGCTACCACCTTACAAACCATCTCCATTAAAATCTGCCACTTCATTACTTACTCTGCCAATAATGAACACCCCTGCCTAAATCTCTCCAAAGCTAAAAAGCTCCCAGTATATTTGAGAACCAACCTCCTACTAGGATCACTAATTTACAAAGCCCTTTCTTCTGAGGCATCATCCCCTCTCATTTGTAAACTCTTCACCCCCCACAGACACATAATCTCAGGGGTATCTCTCAATCTCAACTCACCCTACTAACTCCAAAAAGTAAACTCTATTACACTGACCATGCAATCTCCATCCTAGCACCTAAACTGTGGGACTTCATTCCTCTCTCTGTCCAAGACAACCAAAAGTACTCTTGACTTCAGACAACAACTCAAGGAGCAGCTCTTCACCCAAAGTGCAGTTGCATTCACTCAGGTAAGGTTACATGAACCCCATAGCTCTCTCACACCCCTTTCTCCCTATTTCATCCTTCCTTATTTCATCTTGTCATCCTCTACTTACTTCCTCTCACTCATCCTACTCCCCTCTTCTCTTTGCATCTCCCTCACATTCTTCTCCTTTCTATTCATCTTTCCCTTGCATGTCTCTCATATCTTTTCTCTGTCTTCTCCCCATGATATCCTTTCTTGCAACTATTCTCACTTACTTCTTCTAATCTATTCATACCTCTCTATATAATGGCATGCCACTTTCCCTGTAACATAAGCCATCTCAATGATCATGACTATATCTTATCCATAAAATTCTGCTATGCATAATTTCATTTTTCTATCCATGTTTTGATATTGTTAGCTGCTTTTTAAACTAAATGTTGTGGCATATTCTTGTATCTGTAAATATGTATGGATGGGAGAGTGTGTGCCTATATATCTATAGCTATATATCTATACATATATATATGTTTTTCAACATATCATTGCATATGTAATTATGTTTTGTTAATTCCTTATGTGACCCTATTTACCTGGGCTGTCCCTGCAAATGGTTCAATGACATCAGTGCACTACCCCAGTAAACAGATATAAATAAACAAAATAAATTTTATTTAATTACTTTACAATTGTTCACCAGGGAAGTCTGCTTGGGCATGAAGGCTCCTTTTCAGCGGACACATAGGGAGAAAAGCTCCATCCTTTAAAGTGACATTATTACATACAAGCCAATAAACATAGATACTAATCAGAGTATTTAGACATAGATAGGTGTATACATGTAAATACACAATTTCTATAGAAACATTTATATTAGAGAATGTGCTTTACATAGCATAATTGCTGTAGAAAGTAGAATGCAAGTACATAAGTAAACAATATGTTTAGAGAGAAATATAAGCTTAGTCAAAGTTTAGCTGTTAGATTTGGTTGGATAGGATGTTGTACAGTAATTTAGTGACATGTTTACTTGACATAAGATATGCATGGCTTTGGGGTCGTGTTTATTAACTATAAGGAGCTTTTTGAAAGAAGATGCCTGGTAGTGGAGCTGTTGAAACATTTATATTATTATCTTAATACATTGCTTGGTAGAAATAATAGACTATTTTTGTTGGATTTGTAACTATGACGTAATGGTTAGTAAGGAGTGCAAGTTTGGGGAGAGATAGAGGGACTGTGTTTTGTTATACTAAGGATTGTGCAGAGTAAGCAAGAGTGGGGATTGGCATACAAAGTGTAGGTTTTAAGGCGAGTGGGGGGGGGGGGTAGTGCAGGGATATTGAGAGGTAAAATACAGTTTCTAGCCAGTGGATACACAGTCACAAATCCATTTGGTTACAAAATATTCCTTAAGATGTATTTTCAAAGCATGATAGTTCTCTGTCTTTTTAAGTGTTTTTGGGAGGGCATTCCAGATATATGAAACACAGCTGCAGTATAGTGATTCATCTGCAGAGGTTTGAGACTTTGTGAGGGTGAGCAGTAGTTTATCTTTAGAAAAGAGAGGTCTATTTGGGTGGTAGTATTGCAGCATGCCTTTAAGTGCTGGATATTTATCAGGGTTGTAAATTAGGTTGTACACTATTAAGAGATGGCTGATATAGAGATGATTAGGGAGTTTTATCCATTTGAGATGTCTGAAAGCAATGCAGTGATGCGTTTTATAGTGGCTGCAAATCTGGCTCTTTTATTATGATGTTGTTGAAGATTATTTAGTGCAGTGGATTGTAAGTCTGTGAGTAGTGGGGAGGCAGAAAGTACAGTGGGTATGAGGTAGGTCTTTGTTAAAGTTTCTCTGGTTATATCAGCTAAGAATGGTTTTATTTCATATAACAAGCCAAGTTTTCTGTGTGTTTTTTTTTGAAAACAGTTTGGAAGTGGATGTCAAAGTTCTTGTTATTATCTATTGCTTTGTTATTTACGCCTGTTCAATTATTGTATTGTTTAATGAGGTGATGGTAAATGAGGTCTTATTGTGAGTTAGTGTTGTAGGGGTAAATAATAACAGTTTTGCTTTTCTGGAGGGATTTAATACTAATTGTGAATTGTCTAACCATGACTTTGTAGATAAGAAGAATTTCTGTGTTAGTTGTTGTAGTTTTTGTAGGTTGAGTGCAGCACAGATGATCACTGAATCATTTGCATATCGCATTAGTGTAGCATGTTTAGCAGCAGTGTTAAGGTAATTTATAAATAAGTTAAATAGGACTGGCCCTAGAATGGATCCCTGTGGTGCACCAACTGTGACAGGTACGAATGGAGAGAATTTCTACTGCCGTTAACTTCTTGTTGCTTTTTAGACAAGTAGCTTTTGAACCAGAAGAGGTAGGAGGGTGAGAGTCCCGATGAAGAAAGCTTTAGTAGTAGTTTCCGATGCAAGACTATAGTGCATGTTTTCAATATGTCTAGGAATAGGCAAGAGACCAGATCATCTGTATTTCAATTTTTATTTACAATGTCAGTAAATTTTAGAAGGGCTGTGTTGGTACTGTGATCCAGTCAAAAACTGTGTTGGGTGGAGAAAAGGAGATCATTAGTGATTAGATAGTGGAGCAGTTGTGAATGAATACACTTTACTAGAATTTTTGATAATGGAGACTGAAGTGTAATGGGTCTGTAGTTAGAGTATTCTGTGGAAGAGTCGGTTTTATGTAGGGGAAGAATAGATGCTTTCTTCTATAACTATGGGATGTGATATTACAGAAGGATCTGTTTATTAGGATGGATATTGGGATGGATATGGCTTCTGCAGTATTTTTAGGTAATCAAGAGGAACATTGTCTGCAACCAGGCTAGTGATTTTTAGATTTGGCAGTTTTTATGGCAGAAGTGAGGATAAGATTGAGTGAGAATTGGAATATTTTGGATAGGGCTGGTGGGGCATCTGTGAATTTCGGGTGGACTTATTTTCAGTTACTGAAGAAACTTATTGTACAAAGTTGATATTGAAGTTGGTTGTTATGGTTGCTGAGATCTGGTCAGGTCATGGACTGTGTTGTGGGGTATGGCCTGGGTTGAGCAGTATTTGGATGGATGACCAGGCTGATTTGGGATTGTTTTGATGAGAATGCTGTATATTATTATAAGGGTGTCTTTTGTCATGTTCAATGCTATACTTGGCTTTATTTCATATGTATTTATACTTTAGGAGGAGTCCTTGGGTTTTAATTGGAAGTAGTCTTTCCCACACATTATCTCAGGCCTTTATTATTCACCTGATTATCTGAGTAAGCCATGCTGATGTATTTTGGTTTACTCTTTTTCTCTTTAGGGGAACATATTCATTTAGCATTTTATTAAAGACAGTGCTGAATTGTAGAGCAGTTTTGTCTTGGGGGAAGTGATTTTGGAAAGTTCAATTTGTACTGTTTTAATATGGAGATGAAGTTATATTCACTGAAATTTGTTAGGTTGCACACTATTTTGTAATGTTGCTGTTTTACTGTATGAATAGGAAGCCTGTTTGCAAAAGTGAGGGAGTAGTTACTTTGATCAGATAAAGTACCGGTTTTAGAAATATTACTGGGTCTGTTTGTTAGTATCCAGTCAAGGAAAGATGCCTTGGTAGAGGATTTGTTATATCTCAGAGTTATTATAAACTGAGAGAATCCATATAAATTAATACTGGTAGTAGGAGTGTCAGTTAAGATTTGATCCCAATCAATATTAAGGTCTCCAAGAATGAAGGTTTCATGCTGTATGTTAGATGACAACTAGGAAAGTATATTGTTGGCTGTGGAGATGTTACCTGAGGGAATGTAAAGGGCTATGATGATTGTTTTCTTATAGGAACTGAATGTGGGTGAAGTTATTAGCATCTCTGCATTGTTGAATGTAGGAAGATAGCGTAACAGCTGATGGTGATTTGGATATATAATGGCCATACCTCCAGCTTTTTAGAGTCATGGTCTGATGTAAGGATGCTATGCCCTGGTAGGGGAGAATGGTAATTTCTGTTTCTTTGATGTCAGGTTTTAGCCAAGTTTCTGTAGTTAATAGTATGTCAACATCATGCTGGGATATGAGAGAGTGTGTTATTTTATTACAGATGCTGCTAAGGTTAATGCTGATAAAACTTAGTTCTGATATGTTATGGTTTAATGATGGAGTTGTACTGATATTTAAAGGATTTGTGATTGGAATTGATGGATATGCTGGATATGAGTTTGGAGAATGTTTGTAAGTGAACAGTCTAGTTAGGGAAGAAAGTAGCTATTTATTATTTTGTTTTGATTTTTATATTTAGTCTATACCTTGAGTAATTTTGTTTTAAATACTTTTATTTGAAGTTGTGAATGTGGGTTACACTGAACAGGTTATGGATTACAGGTAGTGAAGCTGACATGTTGTTATTAATGGGGTATGAGAAATGTTGTTTGATAAATAATTGCTGTTGAGATGTATATAATATTTTGTTACATGGACAAGGATAAGGAGAGAAGCGAGTTTTAACAGTTTGAAAAACATGACGTCATCTGTATAGGCAAGAGTGATAGAGGGTGTGACTGGGATGCTTAGTATTTCTAATATTTTTTAACTTTAAATACAAATCCTGGTTCTATTACTTGGTTAATGAGTGCGTGGAGTAGTATGGCAGTGGAGAGGAGGGCTGAGCTTGAATTGTGGAGGGATAAAGAAGATTATTAAAAAAGTAAGGGAAGATTAACTATGGGTATGAAGTAAAGTACTGTTTAGTATGAAGAGTGTGGGGTGAAGTCTAGTGTAGTGTGTGCTGACTGGTGGTTGATAGGAATATGGAGGTAAGATCAGTATTCAACTAGATGAAGAAGGGAGTATGAGAAATGAGGGTAGGGTAGGGGAGTGGAATGAGCCAGAGTGTGAATGAACGGAGCTAGACTGCATGTGCAACATGCATGCATTCAGACTAAGTAAAAGAAAAAACATTGTGTGGCAGGTAGAGCCATACACATTCTCAACTAAGGTCATGTGCCAATCTCAACTGCATTACACCCTAATTCAGTTTCACAGTCACTAAACATTATGTGGTTAACACAACTACTGAAGTGGCTTACTTAAAATTCTACCATTAGCACTGAGTCAAAATGAAGATAGCATGTTCTGTATTCTATTTACTTTAATATTTTCTAAAAATGTTAGGGCAGTGGCTTTATTTTACAAGGGAAAAGACAGCTTTGGGCATAGGTAGAAGGAGTAGTTATGATAGTAAAATATTAACATTGGATATAGAGCATTCCCTCCAGCCATGTCAGTCTATAATAGCTTATTTTTGGTCATGACTTCCTACAGAGAACTATCCACACAATTTTAATAAATATTAAATTGTAAATAAAGTTTAAATTCATCAGTTTAACATGGGCATGACAACATTAATTATTACATAGCAGTGTTTTTTAAATGTTTATTTTTGTTTTATTCAAATTGCTGGCTGTGGAATGATAGTTTTCTTCAGTTTCCTTAGTTTACCGGAATCTGTAGGGAGAATACAAAACAGGACTTGCACAAGGAATCTTAACAGCAGGCTTGTTGCAATGCTTTCTGTTTTCTGCTTTATTCCATCAGTTAGCTGATTGCTAAAAGCAGACCTCTCAACTGTACAGATTTTTGCAGAATGTCTGGATTTTTACCTCATATTGTTTGTCCATTTTTCATAAAATTGTGGTTTTCTGGCAAATTAGTGGCAAATCATGAATGACGGACATTAGAGGATAACGGCAGACATTAGAGGATAATGGCAGACATTAGAGGATAATGGCAGACATTAGTTTCAGACTTCATACCCTTCAGAAAATTCATATTAATGCAGTTATTCTATAACCTTTCTACATTTGTAAGAGCAATATTTAAAAATTGTCCCTATTTTTGGGCCTTTGTCCAGATTTCTTATTCTATGAGGTTGAGAGGTATGGTAGCTGGCTTAACCAGTGCCCAGTGCTGGCACCACGAACCAGCACCACACTCCCTCAGCTCTTTAAGTTAAGAGCAAAAAATCACTTTACTGTATTAAGCCAGACACTGTATGATTGGCTTATTACAGATGTATACTCCGACGAAACAGCTCTTCCAAAAGTGCAAAAAGACACTTCTTCTAGTGAGATGTCCAGTTGAAGAACACCTCCCCTCCCCACTGTCCATCCATTCAGGTCCAGTTTCTGTGCCCTGCCCTCTTCCCTCCTCTGATGCATTCAAACCTGAACACTGTAGTTCTCTGTGTGGGGTCTAAACTGTAGCAACAGTTGTTACAATTTATAGTCCACTTGTATGGCATGCTATGGTGCTCAGGTTTTAGTTAAAAAAAAAATTCCTTCTTATGAACCCTTAGCAAACATTGTGCTGCAAATATAGTAAACAGTTGTTACAGTTTATACCCTGCCCGCACAGAGAGGTACAGCACTCAGGTCTTCATTAAAAAATAAATAAATAAAAAAGAAAAGAGAGAATTGTTTTACCTTTTAAACTGTAGAAAACTGCGGCAATATAGCATGCAGTTGTTATAGTTTTGACCACACATGAAGTGCTACAGTGCTCAGGTTTGACTACAAATGCAACACCGGCTTTTACAAGCCAATATTACATTAAGCTGATCATGCGCCCAACACTCTGTGCCTGTGGAAATTGCCTTCTCACCCTGTCCTCACTATGCTATTGGCTGATAGTGTTCCCTCCAGTTTCTTTAGTTTGCAGGATTCTGTAGGGAGAATACAGGAAAGGAGTCACTAAAGGAATCTTAGTTCTTCTTTAAATGGGCAGTGGCTGAAGGACACTACAGGTCTTTAGGCCTGTTATCATTCTGGTTAGAAGCCTTTGGATTCTTTCTAATTGGTTGACATGTTAAGTGAGACATCCTGAAGGAGGCATTATACTCGATGATTTGTCTGATCGATGTTGACTAATAAGAGAATGATTATCTCTTTAAACCTTGATGATTTTCTTTTGGCAATTAGATGCACTAAATGCAAGTGTTTCTTAGGTTCACAGGTAGGTACTAGGCTATTGGCCCTAGGGCCTATATAAGCCTAGCCAAACAGTACCCTGGCTTTTGCCACCCAAGAAAATTATTTTCCTGTACCCCTGTCAAGCAGAGCCACAGAAGTGATCCCCGGGGTGAATTTCCTATCTCCCATCCAATCATCAAGATTTTTGTTGAAAAGTGCTAATGAGGAGCTTTGTTTGATATTGATAGGTTGTTTGTTCCAGAGTATGGGAAGTCTCTGGGACAGGAATCTATCCCTCCAGCATGTTCTGTTATTGTGGTGACAAGGTTTAGGTCCCTAGAGCGTGTAGCTCGGAGGGATTGGGATTTCTTTAAGTGGAGCATGTCCAACAGCTCTGGGTTTGACATAGCTTTGTATGTTAGGCAGAGATCGCCTCTGAGTAGGCGATATGTGATGGAGTAAAGCTGGAGTTTTTTGAGACGGTCTGCATAGGGCATCTGTTTGAGGCCGATAATCCTCTTTGTGAGGTACTTCTGTGGCCTTTCCAGTTGTTGTAAATGTCTTGTGAGATACATACCAAAAGGGGCATTGTACTCTATAATGGGTCTAATGAGTGATGAGTAGAGGGGAACAATGACCTCTCTTTTCCTGGATGAGAAACCTTTTGTGATGAGGTATGCTGCATAGAAGGATTTCCTGACTACTGTGGCAATGTGATTATCAAAGGAAAGACTACTGTCCACCTGTGTCCCAAGGTCTCTTATCACACTTTCAGTGTTAAGTAGACTACCGCCTAGGTGGTAGTTCATGGGTACAGAGTTTTTACTAAAAGAGATGACAATGCACTTTTTGGCAATGAGCTTGAGGCCATGGCTTTGACACCAGGCATCTGTCACAGTGAGGCCTTTTTGTAGGATGTCCACAATGTTAGGAGTTTTGATTATGGCTCCTAGTTTGCAGTCATCTGCGAACTTTGTTAGCCAAAGACCTTCTGAGTTAGCCTGTACTTCAGAAAAGTAGATTCCAAACAGAAGAGGACCTAGGACTGAACCCTGTGGTACTCCACTTGTCACTGGTCTGAAGTTAGATTTAGAGTCTGCTACTTTCACAGTGTGGGTTCTGTCAGTGTGCCAGTTGGCAACCCATCTTGTGACATAGGGATTTATACCTAGTTTAGTGAGTTCATCTTTAATTCCAGAGTGGGGGATGGTGTCGAAAGTCTTGGCGAGATCTAGATAGGCTGTGTGAACCACCTTACCCTCATCTACGGCTTTGGTGACCACTTCAAAGAAGTCTATCAGGTTTAGGAGACATGATCTGCCTTTTACAAACCCAAACTGGGTAGGATCCAGAGTTTGGAGATTATCAATGTCATTGTTTATAAGTTCCATGATGATACGTTCCATAGCCTTGCAGACCAGGCTCATCAGGCTAATGGGGCAGTAGTTCCCGGAGTCCGTGGTGGCTCCCCCTTTGTGGAGTGGGATAACCATTGCTGTGTGCCATTCAGTGGGTACAAAGCCTAAGGTTAGGCTATAATTGAACATGGTACTTAAGTGGGGTGCCATTTCATTCTGTAGTTCATGTAGAACGCAGCCTGGGATGTTGTTAGGTCCCATGGATGCTGTGTTCTTGGCTTTGGAGAGTGTGTTTTTTACCTGTGCAGCCGTGATTACAGGAACTTTGCATTCTTGCGGTATAGAGATGAGCCCTTTAGGGGATGAGAGAGTGGTCAAGTTAGCACTGAACCTATCTGCCAGGATGTTGGCAATATCAGTTGGTTCTGTATATTTAGTGCCATTGTGCTGTAACTCAGAGCAAATCTGAGTGTTGCTATTGAGATTCTTGACATAGCTATAGAATGCTTTGCTATTGTCTTTAGAATCAGTGGCAATTTTGTTTTTGTAACTAGCTTTGGAGAATTTTATAAGGAATCTCAGCTTCTTACTGAGGCTGACCACAGAGCTCCTCCAATCATGGGATTTTACTCTGTTTTGCAACAGTTTCTTTCTTCTGTTGTAGAGTTTGTTTATGGCAGGAGACCATCAGATTGGCTTCCTTTTTTGGAGGATAGCATCTTGGTTCTGTTAGGGATTGCATGATCCATGCACTTGTGTAAGTGCTTATAAAGTGCAGTTGTATAGGATTCAGCAGTCGTACCTCTATTGTCCGTCAGCATGGGTGTCATGAAGTTTGCCACTTCTATCTTAAGAAGCATGAAGTTGACTTTGGAGAAATTTTTTACGATGGTTTTCCTAATGGGTGGTGGGGGTGGGATGTGGATGTCTAGGGTAATTTGCTTGTGGTCGGATCTGACCAACAAGGAATTGACCTCTGGTATGGCACACCAGTTGCCCATGTTGGTAATGACCAGGTCTAGGATATTGCTGCCCCTGGTGGGGGGTGTGGATAAGTTGATCCAAGGCGTTGGACTTTATGAATTCCAGAAAACATTGAGCACAAGAGTTGGCACATGAATAGTTTTCCCAGTTAATGTTGGGGTAGTTGAAATCACCCATTATTAGGGTGTTAGGTTGTACTCTGATATTTTCCAGTGTATCAAGAAATGAGGAGTGGGAATCCTGGGGTATGGTGGGGGATCTGTAGCAAGCTACAATTTGGATTGTGGTCTTGCCTAGAGTTAGTTGCACTTGGATAATCTTGGATGCATTATGCTGAGCAACTAGCATGGAAGTGTGGATATCCTTAATGAATATGGACACACCTCCACCTTTAGTGCTTTGGTCCAGGTTAGGTGGCCGAAAGGTGTGGTATGAATTATAGCCTGGTAATACAGGGGTGCTCTCTGGAGCCTTGAACCAGGTCTCTGTTACTGCACAGATGTCGATGTTCTCCATTTTAAGGAGTGCCTCGAATGAATGCATTTTGAGGTTTAGACTTCTAGCATTAAGTAGCATTACCCTCAGATTTTGCTTATTTGTACCTGTTATGGTGGTGAATTTGTCATTTGAATCTTGCCTAAAAAAGGCACCATAGGGGTAGCAGGAACCTTAGCCAGTATCCGGAATCCCAAGGGGGACTGGTGCAGGCCATCTCTGGCAAAGCATCCTGGTTTGTCGATCATGTCATCTCAGGCAGACAGATACTGGATCCCCTTAGAATGACACCAGATGCTTAGCCAATTGTTGAAGTCATTCATTTTGTCCTTGTACTGGCAGGATGCTACTCAGGGCTATGGTCATACCTGCCTGGGCTACAAGATTGGACAGCTCCTCCATGTCTCTTTTCATGTAGTCCAGGGAGGTACGTCTCAGGTAATTCACTCCAACATGGACAATAACAGAGTCATATTTGTACTTGTTGTGGAGTGACCTGCGTGCATGCGTTATGTGGCGGATCCTGGCACCTGACAATAACTTTTTCCTTGTTTAGCCCGGTGAGTGGAACATCAGTGTGCCTGACTACAGAGTCACCTATGACTAGAGTGTTGGGTACCTTGTTATGCCTTATGAACTGTGGTTGAGTGGCACACTGAGTTTGTGGGCTATGTGTCATTTGGGGTGTGTTGGGGGGTGGAGGTTGCTTGCATTTCTGCTTTGGAGGTCCCTGTTGCTTGGGTAGATTTTTTTTGAGAACCTCCATGAATGTAGGTGTGTGTTTTGTGTTTCTATGTGTCTGTTTTGGTGGTGTAGGTTTTGAGGGACTATGTGATGAGTGTGGTGTGGTGCAAGTGCTTACACACATGGAGTTGACCCTTAGACATGCCTGGATAGGTGCTTATTTATTAAGTACTAAAAACTGTTTTCCTCTAGACAAGTGAGGAAAGTTAAGTGTTGTAGTACTTTTTAGCTTATTTAGTGCTTACAATGAGTTCTAAACAAGTGTTGAGCTCAAAGAAACAGATTTGAGTGCTGAAACTAGAAAACTGGCTAGTTCTAAGAAACAAAATTAAGCTAGAAGGCTTCCCTCCAACACAGAAAGTTTTGGAGGCTCAGAAGCTTACTAAAAGTCCTGGATACAGCAAATCTGTATCTGGACTAGACGACTTACAGGAAAGGCAGGAAACAAGCTTAGAAATTTTTTTTTAATTATTGTCACAAGATGGATAAATGAAAGGGATTTTTCAGTCCAGGTTCCCAGGTCTATTAGCTACATTTTTGATTTGTAGCGGTATGTTATCTATACGATATGAATAGGGAAGAGTTGCCTACCAAAAGTGATGCTGCTTCACTTTTTATCATATAGTCTGAGCACATTTTTAGAATACCTACAGCTTACTAGAGAGAGCAAGATAGAACAGGAGGATATGGGTGTCAGAACATGACATAACAACAACTCACCATTTTCAGTTTGTAGCCAGAGGTCTTGGCTCTCTGCTTGGAGATCTGAGAAGTAAATTCTAAATAGTTGAGATCCCTGCCCCAGTCCCTGAACACTGCTAATCACTTTCATACTTTCTGATGAGGCACATGATGCTTGCACTGCGTGGGTTCTGCTTTCAAGCAGTTTGCCATCCATCTTACCACAAATAGGTCAATGTTTAAAACAAACAGCTTCAGTATGGCACCAACATGGAAAATGGTGTTGAAGTCATCCAAGAGGATAGTTTTAGGCTTTATGTTGAAGAATATAAGCTTGTTAAGATATGCCTCATGGTTTGCCAATGTCATGGGGGGGTACTGTAGTTAGCTAGTATATGGTACTTGGTTTTGCTTCACATAAGGAGAATCTGGAAGAGTTCTAGGTCATTGTTCTGCATTATGAGCATGGAAGAGAAATTGTTTCTTAGGAACAGAGATACACCCCCACCAGCTACAAAGTCCACTTCTGCATTTGGTATACAGTGTGGGGTTGTTTTCACTTTTCTGAAACAATGCTCCAGTAACTACAGATATATCAATATTTTCAAAGGTTAGTAATGCCTGTAAGGAATATTATATTTTTGTTTAAGCTTCTAGCATTAAGCAGAGCTACTTTTATATGATTTGATTGTGGATGTATATGTGGGTAATCTGAGACCACCAATCTTGCCTGAAAAAAGGCACTCTGGGGGATGGAAAATTGTTAGCCAATATACTGAAGTCATGAGCAGAGAGATGCAGATCATCCCTAGCAAAGCAGCCAGGGTTCCGACCCATCTCATCCCAGGCAGATAAATACTGGATCCCCCTAGAATGATAGCAGTAATTAAGCCAATTATGAAAATCAATTGTCTTTTGTTTGTATTGTGACATTATTTTTGGCGATGGTAGTAAGTGTATAATACTAGTTTCACTCATATTCCAGATGCATATTAAGAAAGCACTATCCTGTTCCTCTTAATATGATCTTTTTAGCTTATTTAGTGCTTACAATGAGTTCTGAACAAATGTTGAGCTCAAAGAAACAGATTTGAGTGCTGAAACTAGAAAACTGGCTAGTTCTAAGAAACAAAATTAAGCTAGAAGGCTTCCCTCCAACACAGAAAGTTTTGGAGGCTCAGAAGCTTACTAAAAGTCCTGGATACAGCAAATCTGTATCTGGACTAGACGACTTACAGGAAAGGTAGGAAACAAGCTTAGAAATTTTTTTTTAATTATTGTCACAAGATGGATAAATGAAAGGGATTTTTCAGTCCAGGTTCCCAGGTCTATTAGCTACATTTTTGATTTGTAGCGGTATGTTATCTATACGATATGAATAGGGAAGAGTTGCCTACCAAAAGTGATGCTGCTTCACTTTTTATCATATAGTCTGAGCACATTTTTAGAATACCTACAGCTTACTAGAGAGAGCAAGATAGAACAGGAGGATATGGGTGTCAGAACATGACATAACAACAACTCACCATTTTCAGTTTGTAGCCAGAGGTCTTGGCTCTCTGCTTGGAGATCTGAGAAGTAAATTCTAAATAGTTGAGATCCCTGCCCCAGTCCCTGAACACTGCTAATCACTTTCATACTTTCTGATGAGGCACATGATGCTTGCACTGCGTGGGTTCTGCTTTCAAGCAGTTTGCCATCCATCTTACCACAAATAGGTCAATGTTTAAAACAAACAGCTTCAGTATGGCACCAACATGGAAAATGGTGTTGAAGTCATCCAAGAGGATAGTTTTAGGCTTTATGTTGAAGAATATAAGCTTGTTAAGATATGCCTCATGGTTTGCCAATGTCATGGGGGGGTACTGTAGTTAGCTAGTATATGGTACTTGGTTTTGCTTCACATAAGGAGAATCTGGAAGAGTTCTAGGTCATTGTTCTGCATTATGAGCATGGAAGAGAAATTGTTTCTTAGGAACAGAGATACACCCCCACCAGCTACAAAGTCCACTTCTGCATTTGGTATACAGTGTGGGGTTGTTTTCACTTTTCTGAAACAATGCTCCAGTAACTACAGATATATCAATATTTTCAAAGGTTAGTAATGCCTGTAAGGAATATTATATTTTTGTTTAGGCTTCTAGCATTAAGCAGAGCTACTTTTATATGATTTGATTGTGGATGTATATGTGGGTAATCTGAGACCACCAATCTTGCCTGAAAAAAGGCACTCTGGGGGATGGAAAATTGTTAGCCAATATACTGAAGTCATTAGCAGAGAGATGCAGATCATCCCTAGCAAAGCAGCCAGGGTTCCGACCCATCTCATCCCAGGCAGATAAATACTGGATCCCCCTAGAATGATAGCAGTAATTAAGCCAATTATGAAAATCAATTGTCTTTTGTTTGTATTGTGACATTATTTTTGGCGATGGTAGTAAGTGTATAATACTAGTTTCACTCATATTCCAGATGCATATTAAGAAAGCACTATCCTATTCCTCTTAATATGATCTGAGGAAGTACATCCCAAGTCATTCATTCCCATGTGTACAATTATCAGATCATTTGTGTACCTGGGATGAAGGGATTGAAGAGCTCTAGTGATGTTACGTATCCTGGCATCTGAAAGGTAACTAGCATTTACCATGTCTTTGTTCACTGTGTTGAGAGGGACATCTGTGTGTCTAACCATGGAATCACTTTGAATATTGTCACATGAATTGGCTTGGTCTTGCTACATAAAGGGCTTCTACATGTAACCTGTGGAAGTGTCTCTATTCTCAACATTGTCAAAGTGAACTGTATGTTAGACACAAGCGGTTGATGCTGGGTTGCATGCAAGAGGAAATTAGGGAGTTTGGGCTGATGCCTAATATAGTGAGTCATAGGAGGCTTAGGTAAATATTTTTTTAATGGCATCAGCATAAGGAGGTTTAGAAGTTGTAGTTAGTGTGTGTTGCATCGGTGAGGGCTGGGGAAGGACAGTGATGATGCCATTGCATGCAGTTGGCCTAGAGAGGGACGTCTCTCACAGAGTGCCCTTTTTTTAGTGAGACTTTGTTGTAATAGAGAATGAGGTGGCTCATGCACTGCCACATGATTCCAAGTGACCATTTCTGCTACATTTAAAGTCAGTGAGGATTTAAAGATGGTCTTGGGAAATACTACAGCTACAGAAGTTTGTTGGACTGGTTATATGTCCAGCACTTTCCGTAAATGATCTTTAAAGATAACTGGAGGAGTAAAGGAACTGACATTTCAGGGCTTCAGATAATCATCTTGTGGGTGAAACTGATGCTAAATTTTTGCAAGAATATTGGCAATGTATACTAGGTCAGAATAGGTGTCACATTATGAATAAGTTAAGAGATCAATGTAGGTATTGTTACTTAGTTTTCTAATATAGTTAAAGAAGGATTTATAATCATCTTTGGATACAAAGGCCAGCCAAAGTCCATGAGGACCTTTAGTGGACCTATTAGTGTTTTTCATTTTTTGTTATGTTTTTGATATTATCCTTGAGAAGTGGGACTTTTGATCATATAAATAATTTAAGGATTTTTTTTTTTGTTGTATATTTTATTTATTTTTATGACCACCAGGGTGCTTTGTTTCTGAATTTCCCATAAACTAGGGTGTGGTATGAACTGCTAGTCCTATGCATTTTGTATCAAGAGGGTTTAACACAGACATATGAGTGGTTCAAAAGACAATGACTAAAATTCAATGTCAAGAAATGTATTATAGTGCCTTTTGGGAAAACTGCCAGTCAAGCTAATTACTCCATATATGTAAGATACCCCTAAGAGGTGACCTGGTAGTCGAGGATCCTGGAGCATATGTAAACAGTAGTCTAGCATTTGACCCACATGTGGCCAATGTAGTAAGAAAATTATTCTATGCACCCAACTTATAAGAGCATAGCATCTCCTGTTCAAGGAAGTCATAGTGACAATTTATTCATCCCTTATCAGACCCATCTTTGACTACAATGCTCCTTTCTTCCTGTAACTGACTGGAGATATACAACAGTTGAAATGCCCAACCTGGATAATCCAGGGTATAAAACACATTGTCCTATACAGATTACCTTAAAGCCATATCTGTTTACTCTGTGTCTTATAGATTACTAAGAGGTGATCCATGTCTGCCATACAAGGAATCCTTGGATCCAGCCCTGATGGACCTTTTCCACATCTGCAAAAATAAACCGCAGTAGAACCATTAGATCCAAGGATTTAAAGTTTGTGTGACATAAGTAAAACACATCAATATGACAGATACGTGTCTCAGAAGATCCCCATACTCTGGAACAGGCTCCCATCCAGGTGAAGCAGAATATATCCCTAACCCTGCTTAACCTTGATCAATGGATAGGAAATCAGAATTGCACCTCGGATCTGTCCCCCATGTCTCTGATAAATAGGGGTAGAAAGTAATGATCAAATTAATATAACCCTTTCTCATATAACCTCTAGAAACTTTCTAATTAGCATACCTCTCAAAATAATCCTGCATGATACATAGGGGCACAACTGGGTTGTACTGCAAAGCTAGGCTTATAAAAGTCTGGTGGTCATTATCCTAGTATATACCTAGGAAACGTAAAAGGAGAAAATCAGAGGTCTGTGTTTAGACTTCACTGTGGACTAAGACACCTGAACAGGAGGATTATATGAGACTGCAGTATTTCTAGAATCATTTTCTGCTTGTTTTCCAACTGCTCAAGAGAATTTTGTCATATTAAGAATAATAATTGTTCATCATATCCTACAAAGGAAGTATAGGAGTTTGAGTTTATTAAAGGACAGTTATAGTTACCAAAAGTAATTCAGTTTTTTCTATCTAGAATGATATGTAGCTCACCGAGTTCCCTTTGTAGGTCCTTAAGGATCTGCCTGATGGTTATAAGTTCCTTAACAAATATGGAGAGATCACAAAATAGCCATTGGGTCTTAAAGCATGAAAAATGCAAAACACTAGTATAGAGGGTATGCTTTCTTTACATTTAAACCTCATCTCAGTATCTTTAAAGAAATTAATATTTTCCAAATGCAGGATGGCCTTAAGATCAGGCAATTTGTTGTTTAGACTTCTGTCATTGAGGATAACCACTTTAATTTAATCTGATTTCAGTATTGATATCTTAGTTATATTAGAATGTTTGCCAAATGGACTCTGCCTAAGAAAGTACTGGGGACAAGCAATGGCTTTCATTACCATGTGCAAAACCTTGGAATGAGAGTTATAGGCCATCCTTATCAAAGCAAACTGGACTGTCAAGCATCTTGTCACATGCTGACACATACTGGATCCCCCTGGAATCACACCAGCTATTTAACCAATTATTAAAGCCAAATATCCTTTCTTTGTATCTTGGCATCGCTTGAGGAGAAAGGAAGATTCCTCTCAGGAATTGTAATTGTAGCATGCATGGAAAGTTCTGACATGTTTCTCTGCATGTCTGTCAGGGTTTTACATCTCATGTCATTCATTCATTCATTCATTCATTCATTCATTCATTCATTCATTCAGACATGTACCACTACTGTTGAAAAATAAAGGAAAAATGCCACACATAGAGTACTGGAACCACACAAAATAATTCAGCAAATATTGGTAGTAATCCTTTTATTAACACAAAACACTTTTCGTCCCAGTAAATTGTGGGACTTCTTCAGGTGGGACGAAAAGTGCTTTGTGTTAATAAAAGGATTACTACCAATATTTGTTGAATTATTTCATGTGGTTCCAGTACTCTCTGTGTGGCATTTTTCCTTTATTTTTTGCTGTTTTTTCTTTGTGGTTCCTGGTTTATATGTACCACTACCGTGTTGATATCATATTTTTCAAATGCTAAGGTCTCTAACATCAGAAATTCTAGCCACTAAAAGACAGATCACTGTAATCCTCTCCTTTCCTGGCCTTGAGAGTGATGAGTCAGTATGCTTGATAAAATCTGTGTTTGAAAATTAATTCATTTTTATTGCTTCCCTCTATTATGTAGTCACAGAAGTACCCTTTAACTAATTTTGTATAGAGTAGCATCTAAAATATGTCATCTCTCAACTGATTTACTGCTAAATAACTTTAAAAACAGCAAGTACTGTTTATAAACATTTAAATTGATCTTGCTCATCACACATACTATCTCTCAAAAATGAAATTACCACCAAACATAAAGAAAATACTTAATATGCTGAAAAATATAGAGTTATAAATGCACATTTGACAAATTGCCATAAAACAATTGGCATAATTTGGTGCCATGGTAGTTCTCTCTAGCTGTACCTTTAACTGGTAATGTCTGATAATGAAACATAAACATACTGTTTTTAAGAATTAAATCTAATGAAGTATAAATATTATTTATTTCAATATCAGTGAAGTCATCTTAAGCATTTGTAATAACACAAAAAAATTCTACACAATTGCCATGAGGTATAAGGATATAGAATGATACCCCACCCAAAACAACAGAAAAGCAGTATGGCAAGCAAAACCATTATACCCCTATACCCAATTTATTTAATTTCCTATTCTGGCTGCTGTACTGTCTAGCAATTTGCTCTTGTTCCATATTTGATAAATGTTTTTAAGTGTTGTTTTTCATTTTTTTTTTATTTAAAGTTATGACTTTTAGCTTTGGTTCTACATTTTATAAGTTACTATTTCTTTCCTCTGAGATAGGACATTTCTGTTGTGTTTCAATAACTTTGCAATTAGCTAACTCGATGGCTTGTGTTCTCATTTGGCATTTTGTGGGCACTTCTCTACAGAACTCTCTCTCTTGACTGGACAGGGTGCCATATTTCTCCTGAAAAGTAAGCTAACATACATGGAAGTGTTAATTAGCACTTAGGCTATTAAAGGAAGCTGCACCTGAGCTTGTCGCTGCTATTGTGTGCTACTGGTTACTTGTTCCTCCACCATTTTCTCTTTCATTGAGGCTCCTGAGGATTAGCCTGTGCATACTGTTTTGTTTTGATTTTCTAGTTCTTAATAGAAGTAGGAGAAATAATAGACTAGATGCTGTATATCAGCTTTCTCCCTGAGGAAAGATTATGAGTCCATAAAAATAGACAATCAGATATTGTGGCTTTTGGCTGCTGAGTTCCATGGAACTGGTTGGAAAAGCTTAATTTTTTTTTATTTTTAACTGTACTTATATTGCTTATTCTTTATCCATAAGGTTCATAGGTTCATAGGTTGGTACTAGGCTATCGACCCTAGGGCCTATACAAGCCTAGCCATAACAATTCCCTGGCTATTTCTTCCCACACTAGTTACTTCCCTGTACAATTACCTGTATTTTCTTTATAAGACACTTAAGAAAGATGCGTGGAGTAATAAAAATCAGGAGGGGGAGATATAGAGAAGAATGGAGAGGAGCAAAAGTGGAGAAGACTTTAGCCATCACCAGCCATCTGCCTCCATTTATTACCATCTATAGCAGTGGAAGCACTGAAAAGGATTAGAAGATCTAGAACAAATGGTGGGACAGAGTAATACCACTAGAGAACTCATATAATTGACACATACTGATTGTTCTCCCTGTTGTCCCTCTGTAATTGACACTTGTATTAATTATTCTTCCTCTTGTCCCACTGTAATTGACACTTGTATTGATTGTTCTTCCTGTTGTCCCTCTATAATAGACCATTTTACTGATTGTTCTCCCTGTTGTCCCTCTGTAATTGACACTTGTATTGATTGTTCTCCCTGTTGTCCCTCTGTAATTGACACTTTTACTGATTGTTCTCCATGTTGTCCCTCTGTAACTGACACTTGTATTGATTGTTCTCCCTGTTGTCCCTTTATAATTGACACTTTTAATGATTGTTCTCCCTGTTATCCCTCTATAACTGACACTTGTATTGATTGTTCTCACTGTTGTCCCTCTGCAATTGACACTTGTATTGATTGTTCTCCCTGTTGTCCCTCTATAATTGACACTTTTAATGATTGTTCTCCCTGTTGTCCCTCTGTAATTGACACTTGTATTGATTGTTCTCCCTGTTGTCCCTCTGTAATTGACACTTGTATTGATTGTTCTTCCTGTTGTCCCTCTATAATTGACACTTGCATTGATTGTTCTTTCTGTGGTCCCTCTATAATTGACACTTGTATTGATTGTTCACCCTGTTGTCCTTCTGTAATTGACACTGGTATTGATTGTTCTCCCTGTTGTCCCTCTGTAATTGACACTTGTATTGATTGTTCTCCCTGTTGTCCCTCTGCAATTGACACTTTTACTGAATGTTCTCCCCATTGTCCCTCTGTAATTGACTCTTGTATTGATTGTTGTCCCTGTTGTCCCTCTCTAATTGACACTTTTACTGATTGTTCTCCCAGTTGTCCCTCTATAATTGACACATTTAATGATTGTTCAGTCTGTTGTCCCTCTGTAATTGACACTTGTATCGATTGTTCTCCCTACTGTCCCAATGTAAATGACTCTTGTATTGATTGTTCTCCCTGTTGTCCCTCTCTAATTGACACTTTTACTGATTGTTCTCCCCGTTGTCCCTCTGTAATTGACACTTGTATTGATTGTTCTCCCTGTTGTCCCTCTATAATTGACACATTTAATGATTGTTCTCCCTGTTGTCCCTCTGCAATTGACACTTGTATTGATTGTTCTCCCTGTTGTCCCTCTGTAATTGACTCTTGTATTGATTGTTCTCCCTGTTGTCCCTCTCTAATTGAAACTTTTACTGATTGTTCTCCCCGTTGTCCCTCTGTAATTGACACTTGTATTGATTGTTCTCCCTGTTGTCCTCCTATAATTGACACATTTAATGATTGTTCTCCCTGTTGTCCCTCTGTAATTGACACTTGTATTGATTGTTCTCCCTGTTGTCCCTCTATAATTGACACATTTAATGATTGTTCAGCCTGTTGTCCCTCTGTAATTGACATTTGTATCGATTGTTCTCCCTGCTGTCCCAATGTAATTGACTCTTGTATTGATTGTTCTCCCTGTTGTCCCTCTCTAATTGACACTTTTACTGATTGTTCTCCCCGTTGTCCCTCTGTAATTCACACTTGTATTGATTGTTCTCCCTGTTGTCCCTCTATAATTGACACATTTAATGATTGTTCTCCCTGTTGTCCCTCTGTAATTGACACTTGTATTGATTGTTCTCCCTGTTGTCCCTCTATAATTGACACTTTTACTGATTGTTCTCCCTGCTGTCCCTCTATAATTGACACTTTTACTGATTGTTCTCCCCGTTGTCCCTCTGTAATTGACACTTGTATTGATTGTTCTCCCTCTTGTCCCTCTCTAATTGACACTTTTATTGATTGTTCTCCCCGTTGTCCCTCTGTAATTGACACTTTTACTGATTGTTCTCCCCATTGTCCCTCTGTAATTGACTCGTATTGATTGTTCTCCCTGTTGTCCCTCTCTAATTGACACTTTTACTGACTGTTCTCCCTGTTGTCCCTCTGTAATTGACACTTGTATTGATTGTTCTCCCTGTTATCCCTCTATAATTGACCCATTTATTGATTGTTCTCCCTGTTGTCCCTCTGTAATTGACACTTGTATTGATTGTTCTCCCTGCTGTCCCTCTGCAATTGACAATTTTACTGATTGTTCTCCCCGTTGTCCCTCTGTAATTGACTCTTGTATTGATTGTTCTCCCTGTTGTCCCTCTCTAATTGACACTTTTACTGATTGTTCTCCCTGTTGTCCCTCTGTAATTGACTCTTGTATTGATTGTTCTCCCTGTTGTCCCTCTCTAATTGACACTTTTACTGATTGTTCTCCCAGTTGTCCCTCTGTAATTGACACTTGTATTGATTGTTCTCCCTGTTGTCCCTCTATAATTGACACATTTAATGATTGTTCAGTCTGTTGTCCCATCGTAATTGACACTTGTATCGATTGTTCTCCCGGCTGTCCCAATGTAATTGACTCTTGTATTGATTGTTCTCCCTGTTGTCCCTCTCTAATTGACACTTTTACTGATTGTTCTCCCCATTGTCCCTCTGTAATTGACACTTGTATTGATTGTTCTCCCTGTTGTCCCTCTATAATTGACACATTTAATGATTGTTCTCCCTGTTGTCCCTCTGCAATTGACACTTGTATTGATTTTTCTCCCTGTTGGCCCTCTGTAATTGACTCTTGTATTGATTGTTCTCCCTGTTGTCCCTCTCTAATTGAAACTTTTACTGATTGTTCTCCCCATTGTCCCTCTGTAATTGACACTTGTATTGATTGTTCTCCCTGTTGTCCTTCTATAATTGACACATTTAATGATTGTTCTCCCTGTTGTCCCTCTGTAATTGACACTTGTATTGATTGTTCTCCCTGCTGTCCCTCTATAATTGACACATTTAATGATTGTTCAGCCTGTTGTCCCTCTGTAATTGACATTTGTATCGATTGTTCTCCCTGCTGTCCCAATGTAATTGACTCGTGTAATGATTGTTCTCCCTGTTGTCCCTCTCTAATTGACACTTTTACTGATTGTTCTCCCCGTTGTCCCTCTGTAATTCACACTTGTATTGATTGTTCTCCCTGTTGTCCCTCTGTAATTGACTATTGTATTGATTGTTCTCCCTGTTGTCCCTCTCTAATTGACACTTTTACTGATTGTTCTCCCCGTGGTCCCTCTGTAATTGACACTTGTATTGATTGTTCTCCCTGTTGTCATTCTATAATTGACACATTTAATGATTGTTCTCCCTGTTGTCCCTCTGTAATTGACACTTGTATTGATTGTTCTCCCTGTTGTCCCTCTATAATTGACACTTTTACCGATTGTTCTCCCTGCTGTCCCTCTGTAATTGACACTTTTATTGATTGTTCTCCCCGTTGTCCCTCTGTAATTGACACTTTTTCTGATTGTTCTCCCTGTTGTCCCTCTGTAATTGACACTTGTATTGATTGTTCTCCCTGCTGTCCCTCTGTAATTGACACTTGTATTGATTGTTCTCCCTGTTGTCCCTCTCTAATTGACACTTTTATTGATTGTTCTCCCCATTGTCCCTCTGTAATTGACACTTTTACTGATTGTTCTCCCTGTTGTCCCTCTGTAATTGACTCGTACTGATTGTTCTCCCTGTTGTCCCTCTCTAATTGACACTTTTACTGATTGTTCTCCCTGTTGTCCCTCTGTAATTGACACTTGTATTGATTGTTCTCCCTGTTATCCCTCTATAATTGACACATTTATTGATTGTTCTCCCTGTTGTCCCTCTGTAATTGACACTTGTATTGATTGTTCTCCCTGTTGTCCCTCTGCAATTGACACTTTTACTGATTGTTCTCCCCGTTGTCCCTCTGTAATTGACTCTTGTATTGATTGTTCTCCCTGTTGTCCCTCTCTAATTGACACTTTTACTGATTGTTCTCCCAGTTGTCCGTCTGTAATTGACACTTGTATTGATTGTTCTCCCTGTTGTCCCTCTATAATTGACACATTTTATGATTGTTCTGCCTGTTGTCCCTCTGTAATTGACACTTGTATTGATTGTTCTCCCCATTGTCCCTCTGTAATTGACTCTTGTATTGATTGTTCTCCCTGTTGTCCCTCTCTAATTGACACTTTTACTGATTGTTCTCCCCGTTGTCCCTCTGTAATTGACACTTGTATTGATTGTTCTCCCTGTTGTCCTTCTATAATTGATACATTTAATGATTGTTCTCCCTGTTGTTCCACTGTAATTGACACTTGTATTGATTGTCTCCCTGTTGTCCCTCTCTAAATGACACTTTTACTGTTTGTTCTCCCTGTTGTCCCTCTGTAATTGACACTTTTACTGATTGTTCTCCCCGTTGTCCCTCTGTAATTGACACTTGTATTGATTGTTCTCCCCGTTGTCCCTCTGTAATTGACTCTTGTATTGACTGTTCTCCCTGTTGTCCCTCTCTAATTGACACTTTTACTGATTGTTCTCACCGTTGTCCCTCTGTAATTGGCACTTGTATTGATTGTTCTCTCTGGTGTCCCTCTATAATTTACACATTTAATGATTGTTCTTCCTGTTGTCCCTCTGTAATTGACACTTGTATTGATTGTTCTCCCTGTTGTCCCTCTGTAATTGACTCTTGTATTGATTGTTCTCCCTGTTGTCCCTCTATAATTGACACTTTTACTGATTGTTCTCCCTGTTGTCCCTCTATAATTGGCACTTTTAATGATTGTTCTCCCTGTTATATCTCTTTTGTAAGCTGAAAGGTGTAAGGTGTTCAAGAAGGATTAAGTCAAAATGAGAATGCCAAGAGTGTTGAGATGGAGGACAGGAAAAATAAAAATTCCTGAAATTTTGGGTAGAATAAAACTGTTGGTTTGCAGTCAAAAGATTTGTTTGCCCTTCCCGCGGTTCCTTGGGTAACTGGTGTTTTACAATTAGACTCTGTACTAAATTTATGAAAGGAAACTGAAATTCTTAGGAAGTTGCATTTGTAGAGTACTTACAAGTTGAATTCACACAGGGAGTTTAGCAGAGCTTGTTTCTACTGAGGCTCCATCCCTACCAAGGTTTTCTCAAGGTGGATGAAAATGCAGGGACAATCCCACATTTATCTGAAGTATTTATCTAAAAATTATTTTGAGAATGAAGGGGGGATAGATCTCTAGAATGAAAGGAAGTAAATATGCAAGAAGGGAACAGTGGATTATTGTCTTCAGCATCTGTTATTTCTAATGAAGACTCGTCAAAGAGGATATGAGAGCAGTTCCTGGGAATTTTAACAATATCACAACAGTATAGCCTTTAAGATCCTCAATAGGGTTTGTAGTAGTTATGCTAGTGGCATTAGTAGTAAAAATGATGCATCAGGTGAGGAAGGAGAATATGAATTGACCTACAATAATGCCTGGGTTGTCAGCAGTGAGAAGAATATACTCAATAACATAGGTATCATAATAGGCTGTCCTTCTGGCCTAGATGCCTCACAGCAGTTAGGGAATATTCTTTGGTAGGATATGACAAAAAATGTACCAATCAATGGAAATTTAAAGAAGAATTCATGTACTGATTTGGTTAGTGCTAGGGATTTTTTTTCCAATCTGTGTAGAAAAAAGTGGAAGAACGTTTAAGAGGCAGAGCAATAAACTAAGGTTAATTTGTAGGCTTAGATCAATAAAAGGGGATGATTATACAAGGAATGAAAAAAAATATATGACCCCAGCAGATGAAGATCTTTTTAATTCAAGCTGCAGAAGAACAGACTGCTGTTAGATGGCAGGGATATGAACTGGGGGCTATGGTCCCAAGCCCACTGTATATGTTGAGTGAATTTCAAGTTCACCTCATGTGGTGGTTACAGTAGTGGAAAATTCTGTCACTGCAATAGAACAGTTGCAAATGTATATGAAATATAAGATTTTATATTGACCTAGGTGGCCCTGATTTCAAATTGAGCAAGACAAAGGTTGAGAAGAAGTTTTACATGAAGACAACTTCAAATGGAATAGATGCATTTCTAGATGAAATAAATCATAAAGGTACCATTAGACGTTGGAGTCAGAATGTCATCGGATGGAAATACAAGATCTGAGAGCATGATTAATTTGAGTTTATTAAAACATTTGCTGTATTGTGTAACTAGGAATCCTGAATGGAAAAGTTGTTGCAGAATTGGTAAGCAGGTTTTAAGATATTTTAAGTTAAAGCAACTGATAGGTGGTCACTGATTCTATATGTGGCTGATGTTGCAAGCTTAATGAAGGTTGTCTGATGGGCAGATTATTATATAACTGAGAGGCATTGAGGTGAAGATTTAATAACATTGATCAATGTTTATTTACCTCCTGCAAGGGCATATGATAAAAAGGACAGTATCCTATGCAAATATTCATGTAAGAGTGGAGCAAAGACTGTGTTGATAGCAGGATACGTCAGTGCTTATATTGGATAGTTAGATAATTATCAAGTAAATCCTTATACAATGAAGTCCATATGCATGTTAAAATTCCTACAAGGAAACATTATTTTATTCCTCTAAATGGTAAATACAGACAGGATAGGGGCCCATACTCAGGGTTCATCCTTCTTAGGAACTACATTTTGATTCTGAAAGGGGTAGTATTCCAAATGTGATTTGGAAATGATCTAGTGCACTGAAAGTGATCATCTGACACTGGTGTCATGGAAGTTATGTTGCAAGACTGTCACTTACTCTGCCTTTCTCAGTAAAGAAAGGCAGTTGTACTCAGTTAAAAGAGCAATCTGCATGCCAGAAATGTTGAAGAGATGCCAGGTTCTTGTACCAACTAATTTAAAGGATAAGTATTGTTGTGCCACACTTCCAAATGAGACCTGAAATCTGGGAACACCTGAAGACTATCCTAGGGAATGAGATGACTAATCTTAACCGTCATCTTGCCACAGATCAAAGGGGTTGTTTGGGATGGCTTAACAGAATTGTTTAGATTAAAGAAAAGGAGGTTGAACATAACCCTGGGAACATGGGTTGAAGTTGGCTAGGCTTATAAGGGCCCTGAGGCAATTAGCCTAGTAACCTCCTATGATCCTAAGAGAAGATACCATATATCACATACTAGCTTGGACTGGGACCTCGTTAAAAATTGAACTGAGTATGGGGAGTTGCTTAAAGTACAAATAGGAAGGTTCAAGTGTTATTGTGGGCAAGACTGAGACCCCCATGAGAGGTAAGTTAAGGACATTTTGCTCTATGGTTAGTTCTGGTGCTACTGACAAATGTGATGAAGGCAACACGAGGCTAGATGAATGGATTTTTTTTTGGCAATCTGTATGAAGAAGCCACTGTAATTAAATAATTTGTGGATGGGATTATGATCAACCTTTCCCCAAAGTTGAACAAGTCTTCACAATCAGAAAATAAAAAATACAGTTCTGAGTTTGAAACCACAAACAATATCAGGATGTGAAGGTCTCCTTGGTGAAATTGTTAAAATAGCAGTAGAATTTGGGATGAACACTGTATTCACTTTTTAAATAGCTGGATGCAAGCACCGATATTTGCTTTTTCTTTTCAGGTGGATCACTGTACCTATTGCTATAAGGGGAGATAGGTAAATGCTGATTAATTATAGGATTTTTGTCTTTATCTGATAATTCCCTAAGATTTTTTTGAGCATGTTCTAAGAGACAGGCTCATGCTTGAGTTGGAAAGTAAAAATAACTTAGCTGCACTACAGTTGGCTTCTCATGATGGTGCCATCAGTTAAATGATATAATATTGTCAGTGGAAAATTATATACTAAATATATAAAAATAAGTAGATGCACTTTGTGAACCTTGTTTGCAGATTTTTCATCAGCTTTTAATTTTGTCAACACAAACAGATGATGGGATATAATAAACAGCTGCGGTCCTCCTCGGGATTTAGTTAGTATTATAAGATCTCAGTACAAGGATATGTGTCGGTAAGTAAGTGATAGGAAAGGAGGGTATAGGAGTTCTCGAAGATTTGGACATGTGAAAGGAGTGAGACCAGGATGTCTTCTTGTGCTAAACATTCTGCTCACCAAATGGCATGATCATAGTAAAGACACTTGTAAAATGAATATATATATGTGTGTGTGTGTGTGTGTGTGTGTGTGTGTGTGTGTGTGTGTGTGTGTATATATATATATATATATATATATATATATATATATGGGTCCCTATCAGATCGTCGAAATTTCAATTCACCTAACTGTCATTTCGTCTAAACTTCATTACATCGACAAGCATTTGCCCCCGTCCCCAATGTTGTGCGACCCTGGAGTTGATATATATAGTTGGGGGGGTGTGGGGGGCACAGCCCCCCACATTGGGGGGTGTGGGGGGCAAAGCCCCCCACCTAAAATGCTTGTCGATGTAATGAAGTTTAGACGAAATGACAGTTAGGTGAATTGAAATTTCGACGATCTGATAGTGACCCATATATATATATATATGTATATATATATATATATATATATATATATATATATATATATATATATATGGTTCCCCTTTATAATCTCAAAATACTGAAATCTCGAATTTCAGTATCTCGAAACCATAAAGGCGAACACTCAAAATCCCGAAACCCAAAATCCGAGAAACCCAAAATCTCGAACATTAACACACCATACACCACACAACACATACACCATCCTACCCACACTACAATAAATCAAACAACAAAACATACACAAACACAATAACACAAATCAACACACCTACACTACATATAAGCAGGGGGACAAGCCCCCCCTGCAACCCCCTACTTACATATACTAACTCCGAGATTGCACAAACAGAAAAAGACAGCAAACTCACACCCAGACATTCTACAGCCACACACACACACACACACACACACACACACACACACACACACACACACACACACACACACACACACACACACACACAAACACCAACAC
Organism: Protopterus annectens; assembly: GCF_019279795.1. NCBI lineage: Eukaryota > Metazoa > Chordata > Ceratodontiformes > Protopteridae > Protopterus > Protopterus annectens. Next base: position 1,004,429,360 of record NC_056748.1, read on the forward strand.
ATACAATAGTTACACACTCATATTTTCACCTGCCTACCCTAACCCACATGTACAACTTACAAACACACTCACATACATTCAAACTCACATCCAAAACCCTTACAAAACACTCACTTACATTAAATGGCACCTAAATCCACACACTGCACCAGACACCATCCACACAAAACACCGCATGTAATGTAGCATAAAGCCATAACCACGAATTTGAGATATCTGAATTCACGATTATGCACTTTTGCTATTTTAAAAATTCGCCTTTATGGTCTCGAGATACTGAAATTCAAGATTTCATTATTTTGAGATTATAAAGGGGAACTCTCTCTCTATATATATATATTTATATATATATATATATATATATATATATATATATATATATATATTTATTTTATTTTATTTTATTTTACATTTGTTGACTGGGATAGTCTGACTGGATACATGTCCATTATCAGTGGAGGCCCGGGGAGAAAAGCTCCAAGATAATAATACCTATTGAACATTTAGTAAATGCTAGTTTCAAGCAGATTACAGTCATAAGCAATACCAGCATTTAGCACATATAGTACTAACTTAGTATAAAACACTTTACAAAACATAACATTATTTTCAAAGTTATATATACATCCCATTACATTCAGGTTTAAGACACATTGAGCAGCAGTTATACAATTGACCCTTCCTGAAATGGTGTGGTAGAAAAAAGTTAAAAGTAGTTGAAGGTAAGGCACCTAAGTAATAGAGAGGTCACTAGTCAGGGTTAGTGCAAGGACATAACCAAAGAGTTTTTAAGTATTTCTTGAATTTGTTTTGAATTGAGTTAGCGAGGGTTCTAGGGTCAAGTCAGCTGGGAGTCTGTTCCATGTTTTTCCAACAGAGTTGGCAAACAGAGAGTCCCCAGCTGAGTAGTTGGATTTGTATGTTTGACTTAGGAGTCTAGTGGATGATCGCAATGGCCGGGTGCTGGTGAAGGGGCTGATAATATTTTTTAGTGCAGGTGTATTTTCTGGTTGGTAAAGGACCTTATGTGCCACTATTAGCTGGTTGAACTGCAGTAGGCTAGGCAATTCAAGCCATCCTAGGCAATTTAGGTTGTGACAGTGGTGTGTCTGGTAGGCTGTGCCAGTAGCAAATCTGGCAGTGTGGTTATAGTAGGATGATAGTTTATTAAGATCTGTTTTGTTTAAGTTGAAGAATAGAGGTGAGGCATAGAGAAAAGTTGATAGTAGATGGGAATGGGCAATTGCAGTTCTAGCAAGTGGGGTAAGGAAAGGTTTGATTCTGTAAAAAGAGCCAAGTTTTTTATTAATGTTTTTGATAGTTTGATTGATATGTGCATCAAACTTCAGGTTATCAACTATGACACCCAGTAGTTTAGTGTGGGCTTCTGGGGACATGATAGTGCCATTGTTAGCAGTTATGTTGAAGGATGGCAGGGGGTCCTGCGTGTGGGGGAGAAGAGGAGCAGCTTAGTTTTGCTGGGGTTTAGGATTAGATATTGATTGGAGAGCCATTTTCCACTGTATTGAAGGTATTTTGGGTTAAGTGAATAAAGTAGCTGGTGAGGTGTCAGAACAAATCAAGGTGGGGTCATCCACATATTGAATGCAGGTAGCATCTGGGATGACTGAATGAAGGTCATTGATAAAGATGGAGAAAAGAAGGGGTCCTAGTATCGAGCCATGGGGGACTCCTAATGTAATGGGTAGGTGAGATAATAGCTTGTTCTGCCATAGGACTGCCTGTTGCCTGCCCTGCAGGTAGGATTGAAACCACTGGAGTACATTGTTGTTTAAGGAGAAGGCCTTCAAGGTATTTATTAGCTATTTGCAATCAACCATGTCAAAAGCCTTGGATAGATTTAGAAAGAGTATTGAGGATAGTTTGTTATTATTGTGGTTGTGGTTAATGACATTAGAGAAATAGAGGAGGGCAGAAGTAGTACTGTGGTGTGGCTTAAAGCCATGCTGAAAGTTGGACAACAGCTTGTTCTGTATGAGGTAGTGCATGAGCTGTATATGTGCACACTTCTCCATAATTTTAGCTAGAGGTGACAGAATAGCTATGCATCTAATGTTTGACAGTTCAGTGGAACTGCCTCCTTTATGGAAAGGTATGACATGGCAGATTTTCCATAAAGTGGCTACAGTAGCTTCAGATATAGCTCTGTTGATCAAGAATGAGATGGGGTATGCTATGGTGTCAGCAGCCTTTTGCAGATAGTCTGCTGGGAGGAGGTCAGCAGCCAGGATGGTGGGTCTTAGTTTCTTAAGTAGGGCATGAATAAGTTGAATAGGAGCAGGTTGGAAGGTAAAGTATGTTTGGGTACTGGGTGTGGCTGCATTAGAATTAGAGCAATTGGGAGAGAGTTGGCTGGCTAGAGACTGGATAGTCTCTGTGAAGAAACTGTTGAAGTTATTAACAATGTCTATTGGGGATTTTTGTTTGGAAGCTGGGGGGGGGGGGAGTGGCAGTTTGGCCTGGGTGGAGTAGTTTGTTTATTCCTGCCCAGAACTTTTGAGGTTTGTTTTGGTGTTTTTGCAGTAGACGGTAGTAGTGGTTCTTTTTCTCTAAGGTTATGGATTTTTTGGTGTCATTCCTTAGCTGTCTGAATCTTAGTTAATCAAGTGGGGCTTTTGTTATTTGGTAGGTGGCCCATGCTTTGTTTCTGACTGGAATTTTGGTTTTGGTATCTTTAGAAAGCCATGGCGAAATATTAACTCTGTTTCTAATAGAGCTGCTGGGAGCATGGGAGTTAAGAATAGTAAGGAATTTGGTGTTAAAGTATGCTACTGCTTCATCTAGGGGGAGACTTTTTAGTACTGACCATTTGCATGCCTTAAGTTCATTTTGAAACATGGTGAGAATAAAATTCTTGTTGTTTCTTAATGTTCATTAGGTGCGTTAGTAGGAGCAGTCTACTTTGAGCTTGAATACATAGGCGAGACAGTGGTCACTTAGGTCATCAGGCAAAGTGCCCGATTTATAGGATTGAAGATGGGTATTGAGTATCCAGTCTAGGGTACTTTCCTTGTTACTGGGTTTTCCTGTCCTGGTGGAGGAGGTTATGATTTGAGTAAATCCATAGAGGTTTATGTGGGTTGTGAGGGTTTCACAAGAGCAAGTGTTCCAGTCAATGTTGATATCCCCAAGAACAATTGTTTTATATATATATATATATGGATCTAGGACGTTTACTCAACTGAGCAAATGTCCCATAAAACCCGAACACACATTAACGAAAGAGCTTTTATCAAAAAAGCGCTTTCATTAAAGCATGTGACAAAAAAAAAAAAAAACACTTAATTTATATTTTAGCAGGGGGACTTCGCCCCTGCACCCCCCATGTGGGGGGATGTGCCCCCACACCCCCCCCTACTTTAATATTCTCCCTCTGAGACTGCACTACAGTGGGGAAAAGTAAAATTTCCTTTACCCCCACCATAGTACAGCGTCGGCAACAGTCATACTTACATGAAAGTGCTGCTTCGGTGAATAGCACTTTCACATAAGTATGCCCGGCCGTTTGGATTTCGGTCATTTGCTCAGTCGAGCAAACATCCTAGATCCATGTATATATATATATATATATATATATATATATATATATATATATACACACACACATGCATACAGTGGATATAAAAAGTGTGCACGTATACACACCCCTATTAAAATGCTAAGTTTTTGTGATAAAAATGAGACCACAATAAATCATTTCAAAACTTTTCCCACTTTAATGTGACCTGTAACCTGTACAATTTAATTGAAAAACAAACAAATCTGTTAAAAGGGGAAAAATATAAAAAATAAAAAATGTACAATAAGCTGGTTACAAAAGTGCGCACACCCTTAAACTAATACTTTGAAGCATCTTTTGATTTAATTACAACAGTCAGTCTTCTTGGGTACACACCTGCCATCAATTAAAGAGACTCTGATTAACCCCGAAGAAAGTTCAGCTGTCATAGTAGGATTTCCCTGACATTTACTTAGTTGCCTGCTACAGCAAAAGCCATGGTTCGCAGAGAGCTTACAAAGCATCGAAGGGATCTCACTGTTGAAATGTATCAGTCAGGCGAAGGGTACAAAACAACTTCCACAGCATTGGATATGACATGGAACACAGTGAAGACAGTCATCAAAAAGTGGAAAAAATATGGGACAACAGTGACTTTGCAAAGAACTGGACGTCCCTCCAAAATTGATGAAAAGACAAGAAGAAAACTTGTCAGAGACACTGCCAAAAGACCTACAGCAACACTGAAAGAGCTGCAGGAATTCCTGGCAAGTACTGGTTGTGTACTACATGTGACAACAATCTCCCGTATTCTCCATATGTCTGGTCTATGGGGTAGTGTTGCAAGACGGAAGCCTTTTCTTACACAAAAAAACATCCAGGCCTGGCTAAAATTTGCAAAACAATACATAGTCTCCAAAAAGGATGTGGGAAAATGTGTTATGGTCTGATGGGTCGAAGGTTGAACTTTTTGGCCACAATTCCAAAAGGTATGTTTGGCGCACTTCACCAAAAGAACACCATCCCCACAGTGAAGCATGGTGGTGGCAGTATCATGATTTGGGGTTGCTTTTCTTCATCTGGAACTGGGGCTTTAGTCAAGCTGAAGGGAATTATGAACAGTTCCAAATACCAGTCACGTTTGTTCTAAAACTTTCAGGCTTCTGCTAGAAAGCTGAAGATGAAGAGGAATTTCAGCTTTCAACATGACAATGACCCCAAGCATACATCCAAATCAATAAAATAATGGCTTCACCACAAGAAAATTAAAGTTTTGGAATGGCCCAGCCAGAGCCCAGACCTAAATCCAATAGAAAATTTGTGGGGTGACATTACTGCTGTCATCATTTTAATGAAATAACTTTTTTATTTTCAACATTTATTTTCAGCTATGTAGATACACGAAGAATTGTGAATTTTGATTTTGATAGTAAACATATATATATATATATATATATATATATATAATATAATATATATATATATATATATATATATATATATATTTATATATATATATATATATATATATATTTATATATATATATATATATATATATATATATACACACACACACACACACACACACACACACACACATATATATATATATAAACTATATATATATATATATATATATATATATATAAAGTATCATATATCAGAGCTGCTTTCTTGTTGCTGGCTGTAATTGATTCTATAACCATCTGGATATACAAAGCTGATATAAGTATACTTTTCTGCACTTGATCTGTTTCAGTGACAGTTAAAACTGTAACACATTTATTTATTTGCTTGACTGAATATCGCTGGTCTCTGTCTGCATTTTGTTAACAAAACTGTACTGCATTTATTTATTTGCTTGATTGAATATTGCTGGTGTCTGTCTGCATTTTATTTCTCAGAGTTAGTGCAGCACTTTAGCTCAAAGCCAGCTGGTTTCACAATGAGAGTTGCTTTTCATTCTGTGAAGTGAGCCCATCCAAGGTATGAGCTACTGGTCAACAGCTTTTTGTATTTATCTGACTGCCTGAAGGTCTAACGTTTCTTTTATACTACTGGTATAAAGAGTTACATTTCTGTAAGATTGCGCTCAGTATCAGAGCTGCTTCCTTGTAGCTGGCTGTGATTGATTCTATAATCATCTGGATATACAAAGCTCTGTCTGCATTTTGTTAACAAAACTATACTTCATTTATTTATTTGCTTTATTGAATATTGCTGGTCCCTTTCTGCATTTTGTTTTTCCCCAACCTCCAGCCCAAGTGTTGGTGTATTCTTAAACTTGATGGCTTTGCAATTGCCTGAGCCTGCTGTAAATTGGATTTTAGACATGCCTCCCAGCCCCAATTTCATTTGCTCACTCAAGTGAGTACAGTGAGATCATTTTGGGAAGGACTACCCTCTTGCTTCTTTGATTTTGGACACTCCTCCCCGTACCATCTCATCAGCTCATTCTACTGTGCTACAGAGCATTTGGGAAGGCCAACCCCCTTAGTTTCTTAATCTTGAATTATCTTCTGTTTCCTCCCTCTCCACTTAAAAAAAATTACATTTATTCAGTTGCTTTTACTGTGATTGTGTTCTTCCTACTTTATTACCTTATTTTGCTTGCTGCTTGCTCTTAAGTGTTCAAGTGTTTTTTTCTGCTGCATTTATTCCTGCTTGTTAGTAGCCTGATTAACTTTATCTGTTAATCTAAGCCTCTTAGTTTTGGTTTTAGCATTTGGGCTTCAGGCCAGTTATTTTGCATTTCAGAAGGTTTTTGTGATATACACTCCTTTAGACAAACCCTTATCAAAACCCTCTCCCCATAAGTCTACCTAGGTATTCAGAACACTATGTCTAGACAATTTTCATCAGTTTCTCTTGCCAGTCTGGTCAGCATGGGCATACTGAGACAGTGCAGCAACCCCAAAATTAGGTTGGGAAGACTAAGGGTGGTGGAGTCTCTATCTTCATTAAAGACAAGCACACCTCCAGACTGGTTTGCCAGAATGATGCACTAGAACTAGGTGCAACTGACAGTTGGCAAGACACCTATCCAAGTTATAGCAGTTATAAACCCCTGCTCCATGACTCAGGACACCCACACCTCCTACATGGACCTACTTGACTCCATCAAGGTACCACGTAACACCCTGATCCTTGGTGACTTCAACTACCCCACTTATAATAGTAACTGGGTGAACTATCCATGCACTAATGCACTCACCCAATGGTCCCTTGACTTCATCAGTTCTAATGTACTAGACCAGCTTGTTTAATCCCCCACAAGGGGGGTAACATTCTGGACTTGGTTCTCACTAACATAGCCGACTGCTGCACCACTCCCACAGTGAGCTCTTCCCTGGTGAGATCAGATCATTGGTCTGTCTCATTTGAAGTTTCTATCTCACCCCCCCAGCTGTAACCAGGTTAAAAAACTTCTCTAAAGCTGACTACAACCTCCTAAGGGAGAGTATCAGTAGCTTCACACCACTGCCCACTTCAGAGGATGTAGACATCTATGCTGAGGAGTATGCCAAAGCAGTATGCAAGCACCTGTACAGCTGCATGACCTCAGCCATATCCAACAGAACTAAAATCTGTTCCTCAAGGAAACACAAACCTGTCTGGTGGACATCCTCTGTCAACAGGCTTTACAACAAAATGAAGAAACTGTTGTCCAAGGGTAAAAATGAACAAATTCCAAATTGAAAAAACTCCCTCCTTAGCCTCAACAAGCAAATTAGATCACTAATGAAAACCTCCAAAGCCAATTATGAATAAATAGTAGTCTCCAAAATGAAGGGAAACCACAAAGCCTTTTTCAGTTGTCAGGAACCTCTATGGCAAAGCCCAGTTTTTTTCCAAATTAGTAGTTAACGGTACCACTTACACTGATCCTGTTGGCTTAACCAAACTGCTAGCAGATAGGTTCAGTGCAAACTTTACCACCCTGACCCCAACAAAGGCCAATTTGACATCCATGATACTTGTCCCGCACATCACATCTCCATAGATCAAGTGTTAAGGCCCTAACCAAGGCAAAGAACACAACTTCCATGGGACCTGATAGTATCCCTGGCTGTATTCTGCACCATCTCCAGCAAGAACTAGCTTTGCCATTGAGCACCCTATTCAATCACAGCCTAATGGAAAACGTCCATTGTCATCTCCTTGCACAAAGGTGGAGCCACTACTGACCTTGGAAACTATCACCCTATTAGTTTAATCAGTCTGATCTGTAAAGCCATGAAGTGTATTATTACGGATCTCATAAGCAAGGACATAGGCAATCTCCAAGCACTTGACCCCACCCAGTTCAGATTTGTCAAGAGTAGATCTTACCTGCTGAACCTGGTTGACTTCTACAAGCCTGTCACAAAGGCCCTGGATGAGGGAAAGCCAGTACATACAGCTTACCTCGACTTGGCCAAAGCCTTTGACACAATCCCCCACTCAGCATCATCAAAAAGCTAACACAACTTGGAGTAAATTTCTATCTCATCAGGTGGGTGGCCAACTGGCTCACCAATAGGATGCACGAGGTCAAAATAGGCACCTTTACCTCTGACAGCAGATCTGTCAGTACTGATATTCACCAGGGATCTGTCCTGGGACCACTACTGTTTGGCAACTATTTCTCAGAGGTCCAGGCAAAGACAAAAGGCTTATAGCTGACCAAGTTTGTGGATGACTGTAAGTTGGATGCTGTCACTGACTTCCCAGATGATGTTAACATACTGCAAGGGGGTCTCACAGCAACAAATGACTGGTGTCAATGTCACGGCCTTAAGTTAAACGCAAAAAAATGTATTATCATAACATCTGACAAAAACACTGCCCCTACTGATTACCATACCACATCAATGGCAACTCCCTAAGCACACAACCTGTGGTGAGAGACCTGGGAACACAGGTTGACAACAATTTCACATTCGACCATCATGTAGTGGCAGTAGTCAGAAAGGCCTTTTAATTCCCTCATCTCAAAAGTAAAGGGCTTGCATCCTGAGAAAAGGAGGTTATTTCCTCTCTGTACTCCTCCCTCATTAGGCCAATAATTGATTATTACACCCCAACTGCACAAACTGGAAAGGCCACAGAAATACCTCACAAAGAGAATCCATGACCTCCAACACCTGTCCTATGTGGACAGGGTCAAATCACTTTCTCTCTACTCTGTATCATACAGATTGTTCAGAGGTGATCCGTGGCTCGCCTACAAGGCAATCTCGGACCCTACCCTACTAGAGATGCTCCATATCTTTAAGTTTAACTCCTCACACATTACCCATTTGAAAGGCCTAAGTCTACTATGCGACATCAACAAATCCTGCTGGAGAGACAGGTTTGACTCCCGGAGGCTGCCCCGTCTCTGGAATAGACTTCCCATATATATCAAACAGAGTACATCGCTGACCTTCTTCAAGTGCAACCTTGATGAGTGGATGGGAAACCACAAATTTGTCCCAGCGTTCCACCTGTATCCCTCATTGACAGGGGTGATGGATGACTGACTTTTTTTGTGGGATAAATTCTTGGCTAGGCTTGTAAGGGCCCCAGGGCCATTAGCCTAGTAACCTCCTATGATCCTATGTTTGTGTTTGTGGGTACACAGCTGCATAGATGGATAATTTAAATATATGTTTTCTATTAAGAAAGAACTCTGAGTCAAAGACTGATGGAGTTAAGGACTTGGACTCAAAGATCAGTCAAAATAAAACTAAATGCATGGTATAAGGAGACATACCCATGGTAAAGATTTTAAAGAAAAAGCTGCCAGCACATTTTCTCTGACTAATAATTATTCATACTTGGATCATACTGTTCATTCAAGTAAGGGCTGTTAGGTCCATAATAGCACCATGCCCATTTGTTCATGGCAGGGTCCATCTAAAAATATGCCCTACATTCTTTAGCTATTTTTATAAGGCTAGTTTTCAAAAGATCATACTAAAATATATGTTTATTAGTGAGCTGTGAGATCACTCAGGTACAAATAAAATATTATCAGATTTTGTGAGCAGAGTGTTCAAAAGAATTTTAAGTCTACCTATGTCATTCTCTAAAAGTCACAGTAGATGCAAGATGGATCCATATTCACTCCAGTCAAGTACGGATTATACATAGGTAGGATTTGGCTTTATTTGCCTGAATGCTTCAGTAAGAATAATTTGCATATATCCCATTTGCCACCATAAGTGGTGGTTTAAGGTATACACAGTGAAGATTCTTGTTTAGCTAGGTATTTCTCAGAGAATTTACTAAATGCTTTGTTTGTGAGACCCTTTAACAAGTTGGCTTGCTTATATCTATCTATCTAGCTAGATCTATCGGTCTATCTATCTATCTATCTATCTATACACACAGATATGCTTGTTTGTGCGTATGTAAATAAATGGACTAAACCATTCCGCCTGTCAAGGAATATGATTATTTATGGGTTTGTGATGGAAAATGCTGGATGGTTGTTGGAAGCTGGTATTTACAAAGATCCCTAGCCCTTTCAAGTTCAGCACACTCTAAATTTGTATGGCTTCTTTCAAATATGCAAAAGATAACTATTCCTCTGGCTTATACAGAGATATTTAAGATAACTATTTCTACTTTGTATAAGGAAAAAGTTGGAGCAAAGATTTGGGAAAGTAATTATGCTGGTATTTTTATGAAGTATATCAGATAAACAGAATTGTTCGTTCCCTTTTTTTCTAATTTCTCCAAATGTTGTAGGTTTCTAATACCATGACAGGAATGGATACCATTCAAGAGTCATGGTATGATTAAGGCTCATGAAATTAATGTGAATTCACTCCTTGATTTTTGCCAAGGGTGGTGGTCTCAGGATATTGAATGCACCCAGAATTGTTCCTTCTGCAGTTCCTATGTGGTGACTTTGCTGATGACTACAAGCTGGGTGCAATTGCTGAATACCCCAAAGATGTAGATATTCTCCAGGAGGGTGTGACACAGTTAAATAAGTGGTCCCAGAACCATGACTTAAAACTTAATGCAAAAAAAATGCATATTTGTACCCTTTGAGAAGAAGACCATCCCTGTAAATTACAATATTAATAATACTCCTCCCAAAGTGTAAACCCCAGTGGTAAGGGACTTGGGAACTCAGATTAACAGCAACCTGAACTTTGATTACCATATGTCCAAGACAGTGAGAAAATCCTTCTACGTGGCACAACATAAGGCCATGGAATCCAGATCTAAGGAGACCATATTCCAACTATAATCAGCCCTCATTAGACTAATAATAGAGTACAATATACCCGTCAGCATGTACCTGACCAGACATTTGCAACAGTTGGAACAGCCACAGAACTTGCTCACTAAAAGAATACAGGGTGCAAATAATATGTCATATGTGGACCACCTCAAAGCCCTGTTCCTGTGTGTGGTATCCTTCAGACTACTGAGAGGCAATCTATGCCTAACTTACAAGGCATTCTCTGATCCAGCCCTGATGGGGCTGCTACACATTTGCAAGACAAACATCACCAGTATTACCCAGTCTAAGGATCTAAACCTTGTCTGTGGCATAAATAAAGCATGTTGGAGGGACAAGTATGTGCCTCAGAGATGACCCTTCTCTGCAACAGACTCCCCATTCACGTGAAACAGAGCTCTTCCCTAAGCCTATTCAAATGTAGTTTGGACCAATGGATGGGAAATTGCAAAATTGCCCCTGGCTTGTCACCTGTGGCCCTTAAGGACAGGGGCCGTTTTTAGATGCCCTAATGCACAGGCATACATCAAAGCAATTCTAACAAGTGGGTACTGATAATTGGGAAAATGAGAACATAAAAGGCTAGGCCTAAAAAGGCTCTCAGGCCATTAGACTAATAACATCCTGATTTGTATTGTAGCATACTTAGGTATGCCTGAAAACTTGTTTTTATTAGTCATATTGCTCCTAGCACTATTGTAACTGTCTGGGTCCATTTATCCCACATTGTTTCAGTTGACACTTGCAAATCCTGTTATTTTCATAGCTTTGCCTCTCCTCACTTTACAATCACTGGGTGCAGCTATTTCAATGGATCTATGTCAGTTTATTAAAAAAAAAACAAATTGTCAACTATATATAAATATATATATATATATATATATATATATATATATATATATATATATATATATATATATCAGATAATGCAGTTAATCAGAAAACTAACATAAAGCCACACAACACCCACCAACAATATGAGCAATGTTTTTTCAGGGGGTAAGCCCCACTGCACCCCCCACAACCTCTGCTAATTATTTATACCAACTCTGAGATCTCAGTACAGTGGGGAAAAAGAGCAAATTCCCCTATCCTTACTGTACTGCAATCTTAGAATGGTTCTACAAACCAAACTGTCAACCATATGATCTTGACCATATGGATTTCAACAATTTGGTCCTTCAACAACTTGCGATAGACCAATTTCAATGATTAATGTTACTTTTGCCCTTGTTAGTTGGACTATTATATTGGTTTTGTTGCAGTTACTTTCATAACTGTTCGAATGCAGTGATTCCATTCCCATCTAATCCAGACCTCATTTCCAATAATGCGTTGTGGTTCACTTTTATAATGCTTCTCTCGGACTTGCATATTGTTGTGTTTTCATAATCCCCAGTAGAACAGTCTTGCCACATTATTTTGCCTATGCAGACCCACAGCCATGAGTGTATCTCACCCAGTAATGAGATTACAGACCTGCATTTGTCTGCTTTTCCAACTTTCTCTACAGGCTTTGTAAACCAGCTTGTATGTAGCCCACTATCTTGGGTTACCATTATTAGCCTTTCATCTTTTAGTTTAAATTAACCTCTCCTTAACTACTCATGCATTAAATCTTGGTCAATATGTGCTTATTCTAGGAATTATCTTTAATTGCCACGGTATTTATGGGATTTCCAATTTTATTTACTTACTTCTAGTACCTTTCTTCATATTCTTTCATTTTTATTTTTTGGACATTCAGTTGCTGCCTAATTATTGTCTCCTTCTGGTTTGATTTCCATTCCCACTCCATTCTGACATGATTTTGCTAAGTTAAACAAAAGATGTCCTCTTAGTTTTCTTCTCTTTATACTTTGTAACTTTTACTATGCTTAGATCTCATGAGGTCAGCAAATTTGTGTGCAGTGCTATGATTATAGGTAATACATGCAGTAAATTTTGAGGAGACCAATACCTTCTTCAGACTGGGGGATACAGAATCTTGGCACGTACTGATTTTTTTATATATCATTTGATAAGCATGAAGTAATTTTTCTTTTTTTCTTGTCCAAATGATTCAATGCTGTTTGGGGTAAGTCAGTCACATCAACGCTGCAAGCTTCAATCGGCACAGCAAATTGATTTATAGCTTGGACTTTATTCTTCATGTCAAGACAGTTTTCAATTATGGTTGTCACCTTTCTTGGAGCCAAAACCAGATCAAAGTCATGCCCCTCACGCCTCCCATAACCTCACCCATCTACTGCCCTCTCCTGCCTACTTTCTGATCATTTTGTAACATCATAGGCACATCAGGGGGAAGGGGAACATCCTCTTTTCCTGGTTTGCCTCGCAATTGTGGTAATTATTTTTAAATAAAAGCATAGCAAATCTGCCAATTTAATAAACTCCAATAGTCTGTTTTTTGCAACAGAATACCAGAATTTGTACAGTGTTTTCTGGATTACCAGACAATCAATTAGATTTTTGGGCAGTCCAGAAAAAAAATCGATAGGTGGCAACCTTATACTCACTGGTAGCCTTCTGAAATATTTCTTACTAAACTTAGTTTTCATTTTTTCATGTTTTACTGATATCCTTTAATCTATTCCCAAATATATATATGTATATATATATATATATATATATATATATATATATATATATATCCTGCTCAAGTTCCTTTATATCACATTCCTGTCCCAGATAATATTTTCTTGGAGCTGCAGCTTTCTTATGATATATATTACTTTTGCTATTCATCATGAGCAAATGTCATTTTTATATCAGCTGTGAAAGTTTCAGGCATTTGTGTGCTTTTAGATTCTCAGCAAATGAAATAATACAATTTTACATAATCCACAAAAAATACAGAAGATATGTTTGATTAATGGTGGTTTCTGGAAGTTAAGTTGAAACTATAGCCTAATCTATTATGTAAACAGCTTAATGGGTTAAGCATACTGCAAATAACAGTGATAAAACAGAATTACCCTGGAATATCCCATCTTGATTTTTTTTCTATGAAGGGTAGTCAGTTGTTTTTAAGATTTAAGTACGACCAATGACTGGGTATTTAGTGGATGAAACAATATGTAATAGGTGCACAGAGCAAGGGGAAATGTCTTTGCTGTGAGAATAATAAGGAAGATCTCGTTCACATTATTTCCGATTACAAACTTTCTAAGGGGTTTTAGATCTGCTGTTATTTCTCATCTGTTGGGTTATTATGCTGAGACAACATTGGAAGACATCATCTACCAAGAAAATATAATTAAGACTGTTTTCTCACTTCTCTGAGAAAATTAATTACATGTTGTTATTAAAGTCTTAAGATAGAGTTTAACATCTAGGAATTTAATGTATAAATCTTGATAGAAGCTATGGTTTTATATATATATATATATATATATATATATATATATATATATATAGACAGATGTTTTTTAATATAATATCTTAAAGTTATTTGTTAGGGCATTTGATTATGAAACATGCAACACCCTTACATAGAAACATTACAGATTAGATTTACCTACAGCTAGCCACATTTATATCTTTATGAATAATGAAGAGTTTAACTTCAGACATGCATCAGCGAAGTCATACTGAACTTAAAATACTTACTAATTCATACAGCCAGAGGTTCTGTTATACCTTTGCAACCTATTAGGAGTATGAACTGTTAGATGAAAGAGCGGGGTGGGGATGATGGTGGTGGGGCTAATGACAGAGATCTCTGTATTTCCAGCATTGATGACTTTGGGCAATGTTTTATGGTAATGAAATATTTAGCATGTTATCTGACAGTACTATAAATGCATTTTAAGCACAACATTTCTGATGTGCATAAACCTATTAATGTAGTCCTTGTTTTCTTACTTTCTTGTTTTTAAACTCCTCTATTAGAAAATTATTTATTTGCTGAACATCCTACTTAGTCATTTACTTCTGGTTTAACAAGAGAGAGACCCACCTTCTTGGTTCCATGTAGCTAGTACAGGCTTTTCAATTTGCTTTTTGCATGATCTCTTTCTAATCGGTAAATCACTGCTGTCTGTCTCTTGCTGATTAAGCAATTTTGCATAATCAGTGAATATCCATGCTGTCCCAAACTGGGAGCTGTCTTCCTGAATTTTCATTTCAGAACATCAGTTTTCCACCATATAGTGGCCGTAATCACCCTACCACCTCACTCTACTCTATTACAGGTATCTTATGGTACCATACCTCTCAACCTCTAGGAATAAGAAATCTGAACAACACCATAAAAAAGTGGTACAAGTAGGGACAATTTTGAAACATTGCTCTTTCAAACTTAGAAAGTTGATAGAATAACAAGTTTAGCATCAGCATGAATTTTCTGAAGGGTATGAAGTCTAAAACTCAAATGTATGTCATTATTTTTTTAACTTCAATATTTAATGATTTGCCACTAATTTTCTAGAAAGCCATCATTTTATGAAAAAATGACCAAAAATATAAGACAAAAATCTGGACATTTTGCAAAACTCTGTACAGCTGAGAGGTATGTATGGTACATTTGTCAGCATACTCATCCAGAACATTATACTATCTTATACAAATGAGCAGCAAAGAAATCAACTCCTCTTTTGTGAAGATAGATATCTAAATCTTGGCCCTAAAATGTATTCTAATATGCCATCTACAAACTGAACCCAACAGCTTAAATTGGGTCTATATTATCTCATCGAAAAGGCATTCCACTGGATGCCTTTTCATTGACCTGTAAAAAGCGAACTGCCAAATAAGCAAATGGCCACATCAGCAATTTTTTTTCCCTGGGAAAAAAATTGCTTGCCCCACAAAAAATGACACATCACTTCAACATTACAAAAAGGGGGGCTTCACCCCCACACCCTCCCCTAAGTAAATATACCAACTCCAAGATGGCACTACAGTGGAGAAAAGGCAAAACTCACAATGATGGCCAAGTGATTTTTTCCCCCAGGGGAAAAAAAAAATCACTGATGTGGCTGTTCGCTTATTTGGCAGTTCGCTTTCAGGATCAATGAAAAGGTGTTGGATGGAATGCCTTTTTGATAACATAATACAGACCCACTTAAATTACCTGTTCTTAGATTATTCCTATCAGCATATTACAATGCTTACCTTCCCCTGATTCTTTATAGTAGTCACTGGAATGTTATTTCTTCTGGCTTAACCATAGCACCAAGGCCAAGATCATCTTACCTGGCTGACCTGAGCACTGATTTGTGCATGCCTAACATACATTCAACCTTCCCTTGCATGAAACTATTTGGGTTCATTCAACTTATTATCATTAGCTCCACCCACTGCCACAAATGACAAACACTCTGAAAAAGTCACTGCTCTAAGTGGACACCTATTAACTGTCAAAGAGAATATTATAACTTAGTCCTCCTGTCCAGTAGAGTTACCACTACCCTATATATAGAATTGTAGACCACATCAAAGTATGAAGGTCTACACATTTTAACCTAGCACAAAATAAATGTCAAATTTGTATCTCTCTAGTACAGCAGGTCAACTATTCCCTTTTAAAATCTCCTCTCTTAGAGGAATGCTTAATTACTTTAAGAGGACTGTTTAACCACTTTCATGTGATCCTCATCAGTGTCTTAACTATCCTAGTGCCTTCCTAATAAAACGGTCAAGCAACAAGCTGAGTCTAGGCTAACATAAGATATCAATGCACTTATGCTAAACGTGACAAGTTTGGAAAAACTACCACTATTCAAGATTAGGTTTTAACAGCATTATGCCAAATTCCAACAAACAGTTTCAACTATTCAATATTATAAAACATTTTATACTAAAATGTTCCCTTTGAAATCAACCAAAACGTGCATAAACTTGGACTAAAAGGAGAGGTATTACTACTAATGGTGAATGCTAGCATAAAAAAACAACAAACTTCCAGCTCGAGCTACACTTATCAGGATTTGCAAAACAAAGTTTTAAAAGAGGTGAATCTGCATGAAAATAAACCCAAAGAATCCTGGCACAGTATATCTTAAATAAAAGTCAAATCAAAATGGCTGCAGCACTGTCCACTTATCAATTCATCCCTGTCGGATTCTGTGTATAAATCTAACCAATATTTTATTCATTTAGCAAAATGCTTGTCTCTCCTACTTGGGTCTGTGACATAGAGGGACAGATCCCTGAGTGAGCTTATCAGATCTTAGACAACTCTTTCAGCAAAGTGGCAATATTAAGTAGTACATTTGCTGAAATCTATTTGCAGTGCAATGGCCTTTGCACTTTACCTCACCGTTGAGTGACCATGGCGTTGGCATACATAAGTGTGTGTGTGTGTGTCCATATAAGGTGTAGGGGTAAAAATCTTTTTCAGGTTTAATGAAATTGTTTTTAGTGAATTATTTCCACAATTACAGCACTTACTGAAAGCCTCTTCAGTGGATAAATGATTGTGGCCCTAACGAATACACAGGTGGCCAGGTTTAACTAGCACCTTAGATGCTAGTGGAGCCAGACATGCCATCTGACCTATCTGGGGAGATGGATGTGGTCAATCTTTTTGCAATGTGGACATTTTTCAAGTGAAAGGCATCTTACATGCAGCAAAAAATAGGGTATGCATTTAGTCTCATACATGACAGACTTCTTGGGGTAAATTCTGTCAATAGAAATGTCCACAAGGGAAGGAACTGTATGCATACTATCACACAGAGAAGTGTTAGGGTCATAAAAAAATTATAATAATATCTTGTGTCTTAGACAACAGTCTACCATGACTGAGGGACAGATGGGTTATGCTCACTGTGGGAGGAATGACTGTTACCAGGCATAGAGGGAATAAAAACTAAAAGAAATTCTTGTCCCTCTGCTTACTGCTTACACCGTGCCTTGATTCTCATAATGCCTAGTGTTCAGCCTTTTTCATTGGCTTCCATCCTATTCCCACAGATCATGTTGTAAACTCCAGGAAAAAAGCTCAACTCCATAACTGGACACAGGCAAGTAAAGCTACATGGTATCTGTTTCTGTAAATAGAGCCATACCAGATGGCTATGAAACAGGGCTGCCTGTCTTATCCTTACTCACTTTCATACCACTAAACTAATTAAACTGGAACAATTAACACAACAGAAAATTCCACACCCGCTTTCTCTAATGCTGCTCACCATTGCACCTCCCTCAGATCTGAGTGCTGTTTCAAGCTGTCTCATGTCCTTACCTCACCCTAGTTAAAAACTACATCTGAGGTCCTCTATTACTCCCACAAATGTCCTCCCACACCACAGTTCCTTCACTGTTGTACTACTGCCAGGAATTTAAGATCTCTCAAACTCACTGTGTAATATGGTTAAACCAGAATAAGAGGAAATAGACTCTCTGCATGCAGAATCTGTAGTTATATTGTGAAATGCTCTCTCACCTTCTGTGAGACGATTTAAAGCTGTACTGTAATTAGTCACATCATCATCTTAAGTGACTTCAACCTTAATGCTACAGGGCCAGAAGCTCCTGAACTCTCTATAATTCTTAACTCTCTCAGTCTTAAATAAATAATAAATCAACCAACAAGGCCAAACATACTGGTAACCATAAAGCACTAGATCTTACCATAACTAATATGCAGTTCATGGTGTGCCATGACTACACTCCAAAACCAGAAAAAAACAAACCTGCGAAGCTCTTCTGTAATGCAAGACACAACCATAACAGGGCCATCAGATGTGTGTAACAAGGTTTACTTTTAAAATGTTGACTGTACACTGTCGAACGGCCGCACCACTGAAATGTTTCTGTGAAACACGTACCTCTGAAATGTCACAAACTCGAAAAAACATCGAACGTCAACATTTCCGACTATGCCACACCTACAAACAAGTGCTAACATAGGTCAAAAGGGGACGAGATTTTGCAGTTTGGAAAATCGTCATTCAAGGTTTTGACCAGGCATGTTCACAGAAGCAGGTTCAATGTCTCAACGTTCCAATCGTCAACATTTTGAAGGTAAACCATGTAACAATTGTTACTCACTCCCTAAGTGCTGTTACGATCGGGTCTCATCCAAGGGATGTTCCTTCACTTCGAACCTGAATATTTTTCCTTGTATTCTGTCCATGGACTTTACAGATGTCAGTCTATAAGTAACTTAATTAAAGCAGTACTTAAAAACTGTTCCTCTCTTTTTCCTCCAAATTTGCTGTCTACGTAACAGCACTCACTAAGTGGTTTACTGTTTTTTAAAACTGGTAAAACACGTTGTGTTTTTTTCTTTTTCTTGTTTAACTAGTAGTGCATGTAGAAGATAAAAATTCATGCATACAAAGTGTTACAATCGAGTCGCACCAATCCTAAACATTTATTATATGTTTTTGACATGGATGCTAAGATTCACCTCTCAAGCTTCACAGAGACATGATCATAAACCTCTATAAAGCAGATATGTTCTTGCATTCACATTTTCCCTAATTTCATGCCTTTTAATTTCTCCAAATATTTTGGGTTTCTAAGACCATAACGGAAATGGACCCCATTCCTAAGTCAAAGTATAATTAAAGTTCATGAAATTAGTATTGTTTCAATCTTTGAAGTCAGCCAGAAGTACTCTTTGCAGTACCCGCAATGTACCCAGCAATGACTCTTTCTGCAATTCCTCTGGAGTTATATCTATCGATAACACATATAAATATGATTATAGATTATTTTTTATAAGACCTGTTGCTCCTACTACTATTGGAACTGTCTGAGTATCTTTCTTCAAAATTGTTCTCATTTCTGCCTACAAATACCGATATTTTATGACTTTGTGTCTCTTTGTATACAAGACACTGTAGTCACTGGTTGCAGTGATTTCAATGATCAATGCTACTTTAGTCTGCTTTTCATGGACCGCTGTATCTGTTTTTTTGCATCTATCTTTTGAACTGTTGGTAACAGGTGATCCCATGTGGTGTAGACTTCATCATTTTCTATGATGCTTTGTGGCTCGTGTTTCCAGTATTTTTCAGCTACTTCGGTATTATAATGTTTGTACAATCCCCAGTGCAACAGTCTTGCCACATTATTATGCATTTTGGTATACAGTCCTTCTGCCATTACTATGTCACAACCAGCAACAAGGTCTGCAACAGTTTCCAGTTCTGTTTTACAAAACCTACATTTGTCTGTTTCTCTCACATGTTCAATGGATTTAGTAAAGCAATGTGTACATAGTCCACTATCCTGGGCCACCAATATTAACCTTTCATCTTTTGGTTTGAATTTGCCTCTCCTTAACCATTCCTGTGTTTGATCCTGATCAACATAAGGTTGTACCAGGAGTTTTCTATACTTGCAACTATATTTATGCATTTTCCACATTTCTTGCCTTCTCATCTGATCCTCCACCTTATATTCTTTCTTTTGCTTTTTAGAACATTCAGTTGCTGCCTAATTTTTATCTACTTCTGGTTTGATTTCTATTCCCACTTGACATTAATATGCTTCTGCTAGACTAAGAAGGGAAGCCATCTTAGATTTATTCTCCTCATGTTTCAAAACTTTCACTATGTTTGGGTCTTGTGAGGTCAGCAGATATGTATTAGTCCCACGACTGCAGATCTAGACATGTAATCAATTTCAAGGAGATCCATCCCTCCTTCGGAATGGGGAATATATAATCTTGGTATGCACTGATTTTTATAAATCGTTTGATGAGCATAAAACATCCTTCTTGTTTTCATGTCTAATCTATCCAACACCTTTTGGGGCCAGTCAATCACTCCAAAACTGTAAGTTAGGACAGGAAGAGCAAATTGGTCTATAGTTTGAACTTAATTAAAGTAAGTCTTCTAAAATATTCCTTACTGAGTTTTATTTGCATTTGTTCATGTTTTATTGTTGATCCTTCATCAATTCCCAAATATTTATACACTCCCTCTTGCTCAAGTTCTTTTATATCACATTCTTCTCCCAAACTGATGTTTTCTTGGTGCTGCAGCTTTCCTGCTTTAAAGATTGCTTTTGCACATTTATCAAGACCAAATGACATTCTTATATCATCTGAAAAAAGTGTTGACTACTTGCAGTTGTGTTTTCAGTTCCTCATCTGATGAGCTATACAGTTTTAAATAATTGACAAAATGAAGATGGGAAGTCTTTACACTTTGTTGCTTTCTGGGAGCCAAATTATAGCCATGACCTAATCTGTTAAGCAGACAGCTTAACTGGTTAAGGGCCAGGCAAAAGAGCAGCTGTGGCAGACAGTCACCCTGGAATATCCCCCTTTGGATTTTTATCGGAGGAATAAGAATTTGTCCTTTTTCATGGCTTAACTGCAAAGTGGTTTGCCACTGGTTTCATGGTTGCTATGATGTAGTTCATTAGTGCAGGGTGTCTCTAATACACTTTTAAACAATCATTTATCCATGAATGTGGGATACTGTCAAATGCTTTTTTGTAGTCTATCCATGCTATCTTAAATGATTCTTCCCCTTTTTACAATTCTCCATTATGACTTTATTAAACAACAAATGATCCTTTGTTCCATATGACTTTATTACCTTTTGTTCTATTGCCATAACTGAGTTTTCCACTAAATAACTATAAACTCTGTCGGCATCAATTCCAGTGTATAGTTTATACGTCATGGGAAAACATGTTATTGGTCTATAATTTTGAGGGTAGCTTGCACGTTCACTTTTAAGTACGAGCATTGTTTTTCCTGTTGTTAGCTAGGCTGGTATCTGTTTGGGGTAGGCATAAAAATAGTTCTACATATACCTGTTACTTGACCAATCCGGTCGAAATCTTTTGCCGTTTGTATCCTCACTGTTTCTTCTTCATTCAATGGATGAAGAAATCTGCTCGATTTATCATAACTGGACTTCTGGAAAGAATGCTTTCTGAATGATTGAGCTCTAATTGTCCTGTTGTTCTTAGCTTTAGGCCTCAATAAATTGGAACTAATAGGAAATGTTGTTCTGGTTTGCCTGGATAGAAGTCTCTGAGCAGGCGAGCCAAGTATATCGTCATAGGGTATGTTTCTGAGATTAAGTAAATTCAAAAAGTCATCAGTATTATCACGCTTTGACCTTTCAAGTGATTGCTTTGCACTTTCTACTGTGCATTCAGCTAGTCCATTTGACTGTGGATATTCTGGACTACTAGTAACATGTATAAAGTCCCATTCTTTTGAAAATTTCTGAAACAACTGACTGGCAAATTGAGTACCATTGTCAGAAATAACTTTGTGTGGACTACCATGGACTGAGAAATGACATTTCAACTTAGTAATAACAGCAGTGGGTGTCAGGTTAGGTAGTAAATCAATCTCAACTCAGTCTGAATAAGAGCCTACCAACACTAAGCAATACTGATTGTTACACACGAATATATCAGTGACTACTATTGACCAAGGTAGTTCAGGAACTTCACTTAGCTGAAGTGGTTCTTTTTGAAAATGAGGTTTAGTACTATTGCATACTAAACAAGAAGAAAGTACTTTATCAATGTCTTTTCTAGAGAAGGCCAAAATACCAGTTCTCTCACCCTTCTTTTGGTAGATTCGGAACCTGACTGACCATGATGCAAAATCTGGATATATTCATGTTGTAAGGAAGCAGGAACAACAATTTTAGAACCTTTGAAAATAATGCCATCTTCCATCAACATCTCATCTCTGTAAGGAAAATAAGTTTGTATTTCAGGTGGTACAGTAGATTGCTTTGACAGCCATCCAACATTAATGTAGTGGTTGAGCTTTTGCAAAATTGGATCAGTCTTTTTATGATATCTCAGCTCATCAAGTCTCATGGTAGAAATATTATGTGCTTCCATGATGTCAAAGTCAAAATTCTCTTCATGAAGCTGTTCTGATGTATTTCTGGGAGATCTGGTTACGGTATCAGCCAGATAAAGAATTTTGCCTTTTGTATAGACCATTTTGAAGTTGTACTTTTGCAATCTGAGCATCATTCTTTGTAAAATCACTGGAGCTGAATGCATGGGATTCTTCAGAATAGTAACTAGAGGTTGGTGATCTGTTTCAATCTGAAAAGCTTGACCATAGATATAATCATGAAACTCTGAACATGCAAATGCCATTGGCAAAAGTTCTTTCTCAATTTGAGCATATTGCATTTCAGTTTGGGTAAGAGATCTACATGCATAGTCTACTGGTCTGCCTTCTTGAAGAATAACTGCACTAAGACCAAATGTTGAAGCATCACAGGAAAGAGTTTTATTTACATCATAATATCTTAATGTAGGTGGGGTGGCAATTTTCTGCTTAAGGTCTTCAAATGCTCTCTGGTGCTGTTCCATCCAAGACCATGTAACATTTTTGCACATCAGCTCTCTCAAAGGTGTTGTCAACTCACTGAAGTCTGATATAAACTTGCCAAAATAGTTGACCAAGCCAAGAAAACATTGTAGAGCCTAAACATTATCTGGTGCTGGCATATCAAGAATGGCTGCTTGCTTGGATGGGTCTGGTCTGAAGCTGCGCTAGTAAATAAATGACCTACATATGTAACTTCTGGTAGTCTGAATTTGCACTTCAGAGGATTGAGCTTTATGTTCACTTCATGTGCTCTGTCTAGAACTTTCTTAAGGTTTCTGTCATGCTCTGCTTCACCACTACCTCCAACCAATAAAACATCTCCTATTATGGCACAAGGATAACCTGAAAATAATTGCTCCATTGCATGCTGGAAGACTTCACTTGCAGAATTGATTCCAAATGGCATCCTGTGGAATCTATATTTGCCAAATGGCGTACTGAAATTAGTCAGTAATAAGAATTTGCGATCAAGCATCACTTGCCAAATTTAACTTTTTAGCATCTAAGACAGAAAAACAGTGGCATTTGGTATTAGGGCTGTGACTTCCTCGACTGTATGCATTGAATGATGCAGTCTCCTTAATGCTTTATTCAAATCTCTTGTGTCAATACATATTCTGATTTCATCTGATCCTTTTATACGGGCTGCTACCATAGATGACACCCATTCAGTTGGTTCTGTAACTGGACAAATTACACCTTGCTGCACCATTTTATCCAACTGAGCTTTGACTTTATCCTGCATAGCTATTGGAACATTTTTTGCTAGTCTGACTACTCAATTGACCTCTGAGACTAACTTCATGGAATACACAACTGGAGGTCTGCCCAACTTGTCATCAAAAACATCAGCATACTCTGAGAAAACAGCTTCAGTAAAACTGACCTAGGATATGCGCTTATATGATGAACATCTTTGGTAAAATAAAGCAAATTAATTCTCAAACTCTTTCTGAGACCCAGTAATGAGTGCACAGGTCCTTGAACTACATAGAATACCAATCTGTAACAGTTCCTAGCCAAATAACATGAACACACTACAGTCTTCAGTTTGAATTTCCTCACCTCCACAAGTAACAAGTTTGGCACAACTAGCCACATTGAGTTGTTCATACGTTCTCACCTTAGCAAATCTGTCTGCTGACATAACATTACACTTGAAGTCAGTGTCTACTTTAAGCTTGGTGGATTTATCATTGATCTGGACAGTGCAAAACACTTCATTCTGTGCCAACAAATTAACTGTGTCAACCTTTTCACCAGTTCCTGATGCACAATCTACATAGAAAGCAGAATTGCAGCTCTCTATATGATCAACTTGCTTTTTCGAGTGACCCTATTTTATAACTGTGTGAGGTTTACTTGATTTGCAAAACTTTTGAAAATAGTTCCATGTTTTAAGCTTGTGGCATTGCTGACCAAATGCTAAGCATTTTTCTTTTTTAAACTCATGATTGACACTGCAATTGCGACAGTTAGCAATAAAGCTGGATTTGGGTTTTGCTGACTCACCCTTGTACTGTACTGTGCAAGTCCTTTTCATAGAACTTGCTGGAAAACTACAGGGTTTTCCAGGTAAACCTGTAGGGGTGGCAGCTGCCATGTGCTTAGGCCTGCTTCTACTAGCCAAGTCTTGTATGCTGTCTACATTTGCTCTGGAGCCTGCTGAAACCATGCTCTTATCACCTGCAAGCATACTTGTGTGCCTGTCTGTAACTTCATGGATTTGACAAATCGCAATAGCTTTGCTCAGCGTTAAATCAATGTCATGAAGCAAAATCTTTCTCACTGCAGCACTATTAATACCACACACAAGCCTGTCCTTTATCAACTCATCTTTTAAATCACCTAACTGATACATTTTAGCTTTGTGTCTCAGGTCAGTTATACAAGCTGCAAAAGTTTCCCCAGGTTTTTGATCTCTTGTGTAAAACAAATGCCTCTCGAATGTAATATTTGTCTGGGGGTTACACATTTCCCTGAATTTGTGCTTCAAACACTTGGGGTCTTCCCTTGATTCAGTCTGTACAACAATATGATGGTTTTCATCTTCTCCCTTGAATGCTGCTGATGCATACATAAATAAACACTCTTTCAATGGTCTTTGACCCAGCTAGGTTTAGCAAAATCAGTGCCCTGTTGCGTGCATCTTTGTCAGAATAAGCTGCTTGTATAAAATATCGTACTCCTGCTGAAATGTTCTCCAGTTCTCTGCAATATTCTGATCAAACACCAGTGGTAAGGGTTTTCGAAATCCATCTGCCATATTAACACATACCAGTGAAGGCTTTTGCAAGTACGCACGAACATACAAACATATACATATGCCAGAAATTTATGACAGTATTTGTAACTATGCCCAGTTACACAACAAGCCTCTGAATAACTGAACTCTGCAAAATAAGTCTCTTGGGCACTGTAATACTTTTGAAATCACTGTACTGTAAGAAATCACCTCTTAGTGTAAGAAACATTGCGAAATATGACTCTCGGGCACTGTAATACTCTTGAAATTACTGTACTGTAAAAGTCACTTATTGTAAGAAACATTTCAAAATAACTGCACTGTGTGAATGAATTGGGTGGAAGAAGCTCAGAGTAAGTAACATTTCAAAGTAATGTACTTTGCGAATAAACAGTAGACAGCACACTGAAACTTCCCCAAAATGGCTGTACTTTGCTGAATAACTCTTTATAGTGCAGGAAACACTTTGTAATGGCAGCACCTTGCAAATAGACACACACAGCACAAGAAACCTTTCAAAATGGCTGTATTTTGACTGCACGTCATGAAATAGTTGCACTTTGCACACAAACTCTTCAGAATAAATGCACAGTAATAAGCAAACCCTGTATATACCTTTAAACACTTTGAGATACTTTGAATAACTCTAGGTATGCCCTGAATACAATGCAAAGTAGTAGTTGTGCCAAAACACAGTACTTTCCCAAAAAAACATGCAGTCGCCTTGCTTTATTTATGCTTAATGTGCCCTTTTTTGCCATTTGTTATATTTGTTTTGCTTCCTTAATCTTTTCCCATGTCCTTTGTACTTTTCTTGTGCTCGTTTTACTCTAAACATGCCAGTTTTGCATTAAACATGCTTGTTTTCCAATTCTGAGGTAATTCTGAACCCCTTATGTGCTTTTTTGATAATTGTTTTATCAAATATCTTAATTTTAAACATTTTGTTGAATTAATAAAACTTTTGTGTCCCTCACTTGTTTAATGATGTAGTTTGTGCCCTTGTAATGCCCTGTTTTATCATTTTTATAAAATAAATCGTTCGTGCATGTTTTCATTACCTTTGGTTCATTTCTGGCCCTTTTTATGTGCTCATTTCTCTTAGTTTGCTTTCGCTGTTAACTCTGTAGCTTGTAGCTCTGAAAAGCAGTCTCTGGAATCCTGGTTCTGACACCATGTCGCTCATCTAGTTAGGATAAAACAGACAAGTCTTTGTGGGTTCTGTTCAAGCAGCTTTATTATGTACAAACACATCAGGCTTGAGGCTTAATAACTTTAAATTAGATAAACTAAACGAACTAGCTATTACACTTATACATGCTCACTCTCTGGCTACGCTCACCAAATAGCACTGAAGCTAACATGTGCTGGCTATTTATATGCACGTGCCGACCTGAAATGCTTCCGAAAGTTACAACATATACCCACTATTCTACACACAGGATCTTCATAAATACTTCTTCAAAATGTATCAGTTTCTTCTTTTTTGGTGGTCTTTCAATTCCTTTTATCTTGTTTCCCAATTCTTTATTAAACTTTTTTGGGTCATCAATAAATTGCTTATTTTGTACTTTTCTTTTATGTTTATCTGTGTATCTTCTAAGTTGTTCTGCCTTTGCTGAGATTTTTAGTTTATTATTTGCAATAGTATATGATAAGTCCTGATCTGTTGTAATAATGAGCATTGCTTTTTCATGTCTATCTTTCTGAGTATTTTTGCTGATCTGTACCCTCCTCTAACTCTTCTAACAGTGGCATTTCTTGTCTTTATTGCTTTATAGTTTTCTCTAGTTGATACTTCCATGATGGCATTCGATTTCTCCCTGTCCTTTTCCCTTACTACCCTGTGTTCTTGTGGTAGGACTTTATCTGTTATTAATTTGACTGCACAGTAATGTATCCTATTTACTTCTGTTATGCTGTATGGATCTATATGGACAGTCTTAATTACTGTGCTCATTTGTTTTATTAAACTTCTAGCTTTTGGGTTTTTTTGACCTTCTACAGTCTATTTCCTTCATTGATCTTAATATGTCTGTCCATCTCTGTTAAATCAAGTAACTCTTCTCTTAGATCATTTTCTTCTAAACTGAGGGCACATTCTTTGTTCTCCATTTCCTTCTTTCCTTTTTCTGATTTTATCATCTCTCAATTCGGCTATCAGAAATATCCTTCAAAATGGGTGGGAGGGTGGTGTAATGGTTAAGGTGCTTACCTTAGAAACACAAGGTGCAGGGTTTGATTCTCACATGGGGTAATTGGCTAGGCTTAAAATGGTCTATGAGGGCAGTTAACCTAGTAATAATCTATGAATCTATGAAAATGAGCTTCCCCCAGTTTTAATATCAGGAAGACCATTCCTTCAAAGCAAACAAGCTAACAAACGTGCTACCTAACTAGATCAGAAAGCCTTGTGTAGAGACTACATTGCTTTTTATTTCTCAAGTGCATTCACTCAAACCTAATAAACCAATTCTGTCTCACATATCATTTTGTAATACAATGGATTTTCTTTCAATCTCTTGCTCTGTCTCCCCTAAACAAATATTCATTTCATGTAAACAAACTGCTATAGACATGCAAGCCAGAAGGCCTAATTTATCAGTTTATCTGGAAAGATTTAAAAATGTTAAAAGTACTTTACTTATGCCATAACAATTAAACAACAGTAAAAAACAAGTTAAACCAAGATCAGTAGAGATTATCTCAATACAATATTTAATTATAAATTAAGGACTTTAAAACAGTACACAATTTCTTTTTTCTACATAATAAGGTGATAAACAGTGGCGGATCCAGGAATTTGCAAAGGGGGGGGGTGCAGTCTGGGTAGCTGAGTCCCGGGGGTGGGAGTGAGAAAGTGAGACACTGTGTTTGGTGGTTGTGGAAAGATCACCTTAAGAAGCTCTGATATCATGTGTGGAAATACAGCAATATACATTCAGTTGCACTTGATGTTGCTGTGAATTTTGTGGTAGATTTTGTTCCACTCAGCTCCCCTGGACCCTCCCATCATTGTCAGTAACTTCCTTTAAATAACTGACCTGTTGAATGTAATGTATTAGAACAGAGCACTCATCCATCTACCTACTTAACTGAATAAACTACTTGAAACTTCAACAAGGCATCTTTATTCCTCCCAAAGTGAAGGTATCAGAGAAAAAGTCCCCTAGATCTGCTAGCTAAAGTGATTTTTTTCTGAAGTAATGCATTGTACTCTGTTTCTTGTTAATCATGTCACCCCTGGGTCACAGGTGAGATACCAGATCTGACTAGAGCTTTCTGGATTTCCTCTGTTCACAATTGTCACATTGTCCCATCAATATATTTGCCATGCATACTGTTAATATTTCCATGTCTCTTTGTACTCACAGCTGTGTGGGACAGATGGTCAAAGTAAACATTAACGTCAGACAGATCAACACAGAGGAAAAAGGGCATATCACTGCACGAAATTTCAATACTCAGGCTCATACCACAAGAATGACAGTTTACAGAAGGAAGATAGATTAAATTAATAAAAATTTAAATAAAAAAATTAAGATACAAAAAAGTAAATAAAGTAAATTAAATGTAAAAGCTCTATTTACATCAGAAACATAACTACAGCATCAGGAGTAGACTCAGTAGAAATACAAGGATATGCAAAAACAGTACTATAATAAATAAAAGAGGCATACATGTAAACTTACACACCAACTATATACACCACAAACTTACAGTTCACAGTTTTTCTAGTACAGAGAAAGATGTATGAAGTGAGATATTCAGAGAGTTTATTTAAAACAACGACATATTTCACACAAATGTTTTACCCATGTAGCATGTTAGGCTATGGGTTTGCTATTCAGCTATGGTTTTATTACTCTGGTATTAGGCTATGGATATGTCAGTCTCAGACACAATGTACTTCTCTGCATACTTTTCTTAAATAATGATACATAACAGGATATGCTGTTTTTTTGCATGTTTTAAATAAATTCATTTATTCATTCATTCATTTCATAATTCAACTAGGAAGGCCCTGTCAGCCAGAGGCCCTTGTATAAAATAATTTTTGTTTACTTTAAAAGTAATGATTAGAAAGCACAAAAAAAATGTGGTAGGGATGTTCTTGAATACAGATTGCATGCTCTTAGTGTTGGCATTCATTAATCCAGGGTTTAAGTCATTCATACAATCTGACCTTCTAAAGGGTATAATGAAAACTAGAAATCAAATGGTACTAAAGAATGTATTTATAACTATGATCAGACCCATGATAAAATATAATTTGTTGTTTTTTAATGCATTACTGACAAAAGGAAATTCAGAAATAGGTTAAAGAAGGTTTACAAAAAGAAGAAACAAAATGAATAAGTAGACGTACACTGAGAGATTGAAGTATTTGGATGTTTTCAGCATTTCATATAGAGTAATTAGGGGAACTTATTAAGGCTACATTACAAGGAATAGTTTTGATCTTAAGCAAGCAATTGGTTTAATAAAAGCTGTAGAATATATAAAAAACAAAATTGAGTAAAGATAAGAGATAAGTTTATAACTCAAAGGATTCCTAAATTGAGGAATAGTATACTTGTTTATGTTAGAAATTCTTGTTCAGTGTCAATCTTCAAAAAAAGTTAGATGATTATATGGAGAATAAGTATGGACTTATGGGCTCTGCAATGATTAAGGTCAATAAAGACTATCTGCAGTTAAATTAAAGAATGAAACGATGATAGGCATGCAATACAGTTAAGTTATGGTCCTGAGAAGTTCATGGATTGGTAAAAAGCAGGCTAAGTTTAAACAGCTATAGGAGTGACAGTGACTGTTACTGATAGGAGATAACCACAAAGAAATATACAGCTTAAAGTTTAGTGCCTAAAGTGATAGTGGTAAAGTTAGTTAGGTATTTAAGGTAAGAGTTAAGCTTGATGTGGTAGGGATGTTCTTGAATACAGATTCTATACTCTTAGTGTTGGCCTTCATTAATCCAGCATTTAAGTCTTTAATACAATTTGGCCTACTAAAGGGTATAATGGAAACTAGTAAAGAATGTATTTATAACTATGTATTACTGACATGGGAAATTCAGAATTAGGCTAAAGAAGGTTTACAAAAAGAACAAAATGAATAAGTAGACATAAGTTGAGAGATTGAAGTATTTGGATGTTTTCAGCATTTCTTTTTGTGTAATCAGGGGAAACATATTAAGGCTACATTATGAGAAACAGTTTTGATCTTAAGCAAGCAATTGGTTTAATAAAGGCTGCAGAATATATAAAAATACTGTTACTGGTAGGAGATAACCACAAAGAAATATGCAGCTTAAAGTTTAGTGTTAAGGTGATAGCGGTAAACTTATTTAGGTATTTAAGGTAAGAGTTAAGCTTGGTGTGGTGATTATTAATTGTAGACTCTAAATTAGTAGCAAATTGCTCCAGTGGTATGGTTTGGCTTAGTTTGTAAGGTAAGTTAGCAAAATATGGGACAGATTAATGTAATAATTAGGTAGGCACAATGAAGGAGCTAATGCCATAAACAGCTAATAATAACAATAATAGCTTGCAGGTGAAGAATTAAATATCAAATAACCAACTAGGATAACAATCAGAATAGTAAAAGTGCAAAGGACAGTAGAATATATGAAAGCTATACAAAATCAAATCCATTTAACAGCAGACATCAATTCAATGGCAGGAAACAGTAGCAATTTTCTCAAGTAGCAAATACAATGGAACAGCTACTATACTCACTATAAACAGTTAAAGTGAAAAAGTACACTACCAGAAAACAGAACCATAACAGGTATATCATCCAAATGTAGTTTAAATGCAAGAAAGCAAAAGTGAAAAGTCAACCCAGTAACATCAGTAAAAATCCAAAACAGAAAATAGCAGAAAAGGATTTAAAAACAGACAACCCAGCAATAAGTAATGCAAGTGTATCGAAACTAGTTAAACCAGCTGGGGAAAATACATCCTACTTGTAACTGGCTGCCTGCTAGGCAAGCCTTACTTAGTAGTTGGTAACTAGTAGAGTAACCAGTGAAATTATACACAGAGTGACTAGTATAATAAGCTGATGGTGCTGCCTCAGTGCACTTTATTTAGCTAGTCTGATCCCAGACCTAAAAATGGGCTTAAGAGAATCGGTTCCATCTTTCTTCTCTCCTGTGCATTGCACAAATATGCACAGTGGTCAGAAAAAAAATGCTGTGACAGTTTCTTATTTAATGCGCAAGAGTTTTGCTTTGACAGTAGTCTGCTGAAGAAGAAAACAATGATAGGAGTGATTCCACAGCAGAGCAGCAATGGCCAACTGTTCCTCTCTCATTCAGAACAGAGCAAAACAGTCCTAATCCATTTCAGGCAGACATATTCTGGAACTCACTTCATGTATAGTGGATTGGACCCAAAAAGGGTTTGGTGGTAGAACCACTTCCTGTATAAGCTACAAAAGGCGGGGGGTGGGGGGGATCACACTTTCGGTACTGCATTAGGTACATATGAATGGAAAAAAAATGAATGTTACTGTCTAAAGTAAGGGTTTCCCTAGTAGGATCTTCTAGTATTCACCACTATAAGCAGATGAGATGCAGCTGTGAGGAGCTTCTGAAGTCAAATTTACATAAGGAACAATCAACTTAAGAGCCTCTGGATTTAAAAGCTGAGCAGAGCCAGGGTGAGTAAAAACATCCAAAACAGACACAGAACAACAGTCAAAGAACACTGGCAGCTCTCACAGTTTAAGCTGTTCCTTAACTGATTTACCTTAACTCACCCCCTCAAATCAATCTCTGGAAGTTTGCACTGTAGCTTCCAATGGCAGAGCCTAAGCTTTTTTATAAAATCAAATGATGTTACAACATTTAAACAAATGTCCATATCTTTGCAACCATAGGGGTTATTAAAGAAGTGTAAATGGAAAACTCTTCGGCACAAACTATTTTTACAGTGGTGGTATTCTTTAGGTTGTAGGTCTTAAACTGGATTTTATAAGTTGAGTAAACATATTAGTGAAAGAGGCTAAGTAGCGATTTTGCACTAGGTTGGAAGCACTGTAAGGTGAACAAATGTGCTGGCATCATGTAACTAAGATGATTGTAGATGCCTAACCAGGGAGCATACACAGAGGCAGTTACTGCTCATCAGCTACTTAGACTGCACTTTATTAGCAGAAGCTTCTGAAGTAGGGTATAAGGATGTTTACTAAAGGTCCCATTCCACACTTGCCTTCTTTGGTAACTTAAAGGTTTACTTTAACAGCTGAAACAATGCTGTATTTTGGAAAGCAGTCAGAAATCTCTGAAGTGTTAGCTAAGCTTTTAGGCCTCTTGGACTTCTAGGACTCTTCCTTTCTGGAACCTTCTGGGTTTCACAAATGTGGTAGATAGTGTGTGGTGGAATGAATGGTACAATAAATGTTTTTTGTCATGGCCTGTCCAACATCACTATAATGAGGGTTAAGACTTAAGTGACTTCATTCTTCTTCCTAAAATAAATACAATTTAAGCAAAAGGGATTTTTTGGATATACTTACAACTAAGGGAGGCTCTGTATAAATCCTTCTTTTGGCAAATTAATGAGGTGGAAGTTACATCTGTCCTGCATCTCCTGTTTCAAGATCACCTCTAATTACAATCACCAGCAGAATTAAGACAGCACATAGTCATATGCAGCTGTTTTCTGAGCTGGAGGCACGTGGAATGTAATGAGTATGAAGCAAGTAGAAAGGTTGGGAAAAGAACCCTGGACATTATACGGGAGATAAACATGTCTCCTAGTATCCTTCAAAAATGCTCACATTTATTCATCATAGGCACTGGGGTCAATGCACAGTTTCAAGCAAGACTATATCCTTAATTCAGATGGCATAGCTGTTAATTACCTTAACACAGTTTCTAAGTCCCATTCTTGTACTATCTTCCATTTCAGGATGGCATAGTCTATATGAGTTAAATGTATATCTAGTTCCCATAAAAGTGCCTCTTCCATTTTCATAAAACATCTGGATTATCTTAAGCATACCACAGCAAGAAAGGACTTTGCAAGGAGAGTTGCTGTAGCTGGCACTGATAATCAGGAATGCTATTACCTCCAGATGGAAACATCCATATGATTTTACACCAGAACATGGGGAAGTATTTCGAATAATACATGGGAAAAGAATGAACCAGATGCAGCAAACATGTGAATGGTTCCCCACCCAATGTTATCTTCAATCAGACAAATGAAATTAATGAAGTAAGTTGGGCTTGGTACTACTTGTTAAGTTCTAGCCCATATGTCATGTAAGCAGCCCAATTACATAGTCACTCATTTCATTTAAAAAAAAATGTGCACTTATATAACCAGACAAAAAGGGAAATGTAGAGATTATTTGAGCTGCAGTTCAGTGAGCATGTTGATATAAACTGCTATATTAACAAAAAAAAAAAAAAAAAAAAAAAAAAATTACTATATTTACAATATAAATAAATTTATGGACAGAAAGAGAATTAGAAAAGTAAATAAAGTAAATAAATTAAATAATAAAAACATAGCATTACACTTTCTCTCTTATTGGTAAGCTTCTTTGTGTACTAGATTTCTCTACTGTTTTTAGTTATGTTGCATTTATGCACATTTCCTATACCTCACTGCAAGTAATAAATGCAATGCACAATAAAGGGTAAGAAGAAATGGAGTAACTGTAAACAGTTGCAGTGCAAATTGCCATGTTTGATAGTGTGTCAAATTTTTATTATTATTTAATTTTCAAACATGGAGACTATATCACATCCCTGATCACTGCACTTCATATATCTGCATACATGGAAAATACTGTAGTAACAAAAAATATACATCAAATCACACATCTATAAGAAATTATAGGTATGCAGCTGTATTCCAAAACTTCTCTGTTAAGAGTTCGCTTACGCAGATGGTATCAGACTCATGTTTTTATACATGATTAAGTTGAAGTACTTTTCAAAGTCATAAACACACAAATACACACACATCAAATCTGCACCACATTTTACTATTTCAAAACTACAATGTACCTCATCTATGAGCTTATATATAAATGCAGTCACTCCAAAGCAGGATATGATATGCACGTATTAAAATCGAGACTTTTACCCATATTGACAAGAGCTTTTGCATATTCAGATCTCTTTTAGGTCAATAAAAAACAAATTATTTATACTCAAGGAACAAGTTGTGCAATAAGGAGACAGGGGGGGTGATACACAACAGGGAATCGAACTGGTGGCTGGTAAATACAAAGGTTTTACATAAACTGTCATCACAGCTCATAGAGAGAGTCCTTACCTCCTCCAGTGCTGACACCGTGGTCTTACACTGACCTATCTTAGTGGTGAAGTTGGAAGCTGTGGGTGATTTGTAATCTTCCGTAGTCTCCGCCACAAATTCCGCCACTGTGATCTGGTCAGGCATAGTTGTTTATATTCATGTCAAAACAAATACACACAAAATCGGTTTCCAAAGGAAGAGTCAGCCACACAAGTTCTGGAAGTCGCAGAAAGACCAGCAGATCACTGATACTCAAGATCCACTGATATGGTAAGAAAAGTCCGCAAATATTCCCAAACGATGCCAACCAAAGTGGAACAGATAAACGTAAGACTGTTTTTAACATTCGCTCCTTGCTGCTGCTGCCACTGCAGTAAAGCCTTTGCTCGGCTTCTTTGCTTTTCTCTGGGATTTCTGAATGAGAGCGATCACAGCATGCGCAGTATTGGCTGAAGTACAAACTAGGGCTGTCGTCGAGCACGCGCGGCAGAGTTTGGGAATGCAAACCAGTGGAATCCTCAAGCTCATCACTCAGAGCCTCAACCAAAGCAGGAACATAACTTGACCGACAGGCAATGGTGGCCAGTGCCCACAAGATTCAATTTACTACAGGTGGTAACAAGAAAGAGTGAAGAGCTCGCTTGTGATGTTCAGGCCTCGTATGCTTGATTTTCTTTTTAAATTAGAGCAAGACGACGAGGAAGTTAGGTGTGTTGTTATTTGGAAGTTGAAAAACAGAAGAAAACTTGCTGTTTCATTAATCACATTTATGGTCATTTTTCCCTACAAGAAATTAGTTCTAGGTCAGTAACTGTAGTCTCACGGTGGCATTTGGTTGTTTTATTTATTTGTGTTTATTAACTGCCGTGGAGGATAGGATTGATCCATAGCAACAGAATCGGGGACAAATCCAAAAACAATCGGGGTCACTTTTAAAATATTGTATGTGCTAACTTGAGGTATTTTGATAGAGTAAGTGAACATAGTTTCTAAAGTAAACCGAAAGCAATATAAAAGCAGTAACTATTCTATTTTATTGAGTCTAAGTCACCACAGATAAAGAAGGACAGAGCTAAATTTTGAGCCTAAATCAGGGACAGTGAACAGGTAAAGAGAGATCACAGAGGATTTATTTCAGGTCCAGGCCAGCCCCGGCGATAATAGAAATCAAACAATTACAAAAGGTAAACTTATACATATGCAACAAACAAGAAAATGCTATGGAGTACAAAGGAGGTAAAGATAATACAAATAAGTGAGTACATCAACAGGCAGTATAAATTATACCATAGGTGGTATGCTGGAATCCGATAATGTCACCCATAGTTTGAAATATTCAAATCATCATTGATATTAAGTATAGTATCATAAGCAGGCTTATAAACAATGCTTAATTTCTCATAAATGTACACAGCACATATATATCAGAGGCAGTATTACAAATCTGATATACCTACTATTACTTCTCGTAGTAAAACTGTGAAAAATCACACTCGGCTTATCAAACTTTGCTTCCCTTTCTCACCAATGAGAATCGCAGCTTGTGGGGTTCTACATATCGTTCTCACCTAATGCAGTTGGAGGAGCAGTTCAGGATCATCATATAGATCACCTGACCGCAACCTCCAATTGCATCTCCGAAACGTCTTTCACCAGAAAAAAAAGTTTGCAAGTTGAAAGGGAAAAACGTACCATTTTGGTGGCATATTTTCCAATTAAAACAAAATAATGGTGCAGTGCATTTTTTCTAATAAGAGTTCCAAGCAGCTTTAAAAAGGGGGCGGCGTGCGCCCCTGCGCCAATGCCTAAATCCGCCACTGATAAAGGTGTAAATCACATTGAGATGCAAAAGGGAATGACTGGCAAACAATGACAAAGTTGTTCATAATTACTAGGCATGCAGTTCTGGAGACTATTAAGAAGCATAGCCTAAATACCCAGTTGCTCCAAAGCACCGTCTGGTTAAGTCAGTTGCTGAATGTCATGCAGTAGGTAAGTAAAGGTGGAAAGATTCAAACCCTGCAACCTTGTCATAGGAAGCAGATCATTACCATCTTGGAGTTTTAGCCCTCTATTGCAACAGTCAGTAACAGTTTTTAATTAAATGCAGAATATTCTTTACAATATGGCCTTGTAGAAAAGATTGTTTCACAATAATATGTAACAATAACTAAAAGTGGATGGGATGATCATATAATTTTGGTTGTGAATCCAAAAAATGCAGACTATAATAAGGTGTTAAATGTTAATGCCTTTGCAGTTGCTGGAGGCTTTAAAAAAGGTACTACGAAAATGCAGCATTTTTAGACTATATTACATAATCCAGGCTTATCAATGAACTAATTAATTCTTTAGCACAATGAATAAAGCAAAACAATGAAAGGCAATATAAATACAGCAGCAGCTTTTGTTCAACAAGCCACAAGTCATACAAAAATCAGAAACATTACTGAATGCAACATAATTTTCTTTTTGGTGGGGCATATTTTCTTGGTCATCAAGAATAGCTGTCCACTTTGACATCACTCAGTACAGGTCTGACCTACTTGAATGGTTAATAATGGTGTATTGTTGCTAACACTGCTGTATTGTTGTAGTACACACATCCAAAGTCAGTGCCAGATTGTGGACAATTGGGGCCATGTGCCATACAATGAATCAGGCCCCTTGTCTTCCCACAGTTTACCTGGATTTCAGATCACTCATGTCAGTATACATTCCCTTTCCTGATAATGGCATTCTCATCTCATTGCAAATAAAATGCATGCACCCTTTCCTCATAATCCTTACTTGTCTTTCCTGGACTAATTCTGACTTACTTGCATATCTCTTGCTACAAATGCTCTAGTCCATCCACCTTAAACAATCATGCTGAATTCTTGGATGTCTTTCACTGGCTCTGCTTCCAGTGAGGGGTTTATTTGCTTCCAATGAGGGGTTTATTTTTTAAGTATTTCCAACTCTTTTTTTTATTAATAATGTTATATGGCCTGGCTGCTTCCCACCAGCACTAGGCCCCAGACAGTTGCCTAGGTCATCTTTGGCTGCTTCTGACTCCGTTGAGATGTTTGTAATGTTTCCCTTTCTAGATTAGAAAACAAAGTTTTAAACTTAAAAAAGGCATTTCTAATACTGAGTGAAGGTCATGCATTGAAAACGGCTGTATATTGTAGAGCAGACCTCTGAGCTGTCCCTGTTTTGGAGTAGGTTTCTATTTTCAAAACTGATTTACCCCTGCACAGGATGCCCCTATATTTGCAGGTATGTCCTTATTTTCAAGATTGATTTACCTTTTCACACAATTTTCTGAATCCACCTCATTGTATTTGAATTTAGAAGTTGTCTAGTCCACAGAAGTCCATACTATGCGAGCAACATTCTAGTGACAACAATAATTTTAAAGAGGATGCACATCTCCCGTTTTCTTAAGCAAAATGAAATGGATTTGTCATCATCATCATCATCATCAACCCTCCTTTTTCCCATTTTCCGCACTGGGTCAGGTTGTCATGCCAACTGTTGCCATTCCTATTAACTCTCTCGCTCTATTCAGTGACATTCTCCTACCTTATACAACCTTGTGTGGCAGAATTTTGTAATACAAATTATTAAA
Organism: Protopterus annectens; assembly: GCF_019279795.1. Taxonomy (NCBI): domain Eukaryota; kingdom Metazoa; phylum Chordata; order Ceratodontiformes; family Protopteridae; genus Protopterus; species Protopterus annectens. Next base: position 1,004,467,534 of record NC_056748.1, read on the forward strand.
GTCTACAGATTTTATACACTCTCTTTGATAATGTGCCTGTATTTTTCCATCATTTTTGGGGTAATCATTTGAAATGTTGGGATTCGCTAGACCAAGTCCTGAAACATGAAGAATAAATAGTCAAAAAAAACTGACTTGCATATACTAAGTTCAAGGTGGCCATTTCTCATAATATTCCCTTTTCTCCAAGAATGGTGATCTTGGAGTTTAGAGGTGAGGGGCTTGCATCCTCACTGGGGGGTGCTGAGGGGCATGACCCATGCAAAAAAGGAGTTTAAAAGAGAAGAGTGATGTTTGAGATTTGTTCTTCTGTATTTCTGATCTTTTTTTTTTGCTTGTGTCTGCACTTGACATCGTGAGTGCTGACATTTCAATAGGTAGCCTCATTTTTGTCACACTCTGTTCTTTAAGGGTGTTTCTAAATAGTATCTCACCTTCCTACTTGAAGCAAGAAGGGTTATGTGCTATTTGAAATTCAAATGTTATGCTAATTATATGCCCAGGTTTATGGCTGGATGTTCCTACTTTTCAAAGGCTTTTGTACCTAGCTTCAATGCCTGCAGGTTGAGAGGTGTGGTGCACAGGGAAGAAGCCATGAAAACAACCTAATCAATCATCAGTTACTAACTCAGGTGCTGGAGAGCCTCATGTTGTTGTAGTAAACAATGACTGCTAACCTCCGTCGGAGAGGGAATTGACAGCAGTTCCAGTGGAGGCTGGACCCATATTAGAAAGGCACTAGACAAGGACAGGTTTGGTGGAGCATTAAAACGGGCATATTACCACATAGAATGGAGGGCTGCCTCCCTCTCCTGCATACACCATCCACATTCCAGAGAAGTTCTAGGATATAACAAAGCCATTAATTCCTTGTATCACCAAAAGTGATGCTGCAGTAACCTCCCCCACCTCCTCCTCCTCTCAACCAAACATACAGTTTAGGGGGCTCTAGAACTCCCAATACCAAAATGGTGACTTGGGCACAGGAAGGTAGAGAATTCAGAGAGCACAAGTGCCTTCATGGTCTGGATCTTCTCTGAAAAAGGTTCTTGGACTAGTGTACTTACTGCTGAACAAATGCATAAGTCAGTAAATGACTATCTGCTTTACAGTATGCTTCTGTCAGGAAACAAACTTTTAAATAGAACAACAAATCTACTTATTTCCATAGCTATTTGATATTTTGTGTGCCTTACTGCATCTACTAATTAATTATTAATTTCCAGATCACAGCAAAATACTGGCAATTTCTTATACTGCACTTATAAACACTGAGCAAGGCCAAGGTGATTGTCATAGGAGGGAAGTACTTTTCTTGCCTTTTGTTGTAGAACAGTTTCCTAATGCAGCTGAGAAGCAGAAGAACATGGAACATTTAGAAATGTATTAAACATTCACACAGAATGAAAACTATAAGTTGTTATACAGTCATGTAGAAATCACTTTGAATAAAATCATCTGCGCTATGTACATGTGATATCCCTTAACCATCAGTAACGCAATTCTAAAATTTAAATCTGCAGATATTCACACACATACACGCCATTCATACTACCCAGTTACCATGTTATTTGTGAGCCAATTAAGTTATTTTTCCTTGTAAAGTACATTGAAAGAAATTTAAATTTACCTGCATTTTTTGACTACATAAAACTGCATATGTGATGTGCCAGTGTGTTACCTAAATAGCCCATTTCTTCAGTCAGCCAATATGATTATTTAAAAAAGTCATAATAAACTTACCACCATATTCAAAATATGTACTAATCTACAGTAAGAAATACTTTATTTCATTAGCTCTCTCCGTTAATGAACTCCTGCCATCATTGCCTGTGATCTCTGCTCATAGTTTCTAAATAACACTAATGTACTCCTATATTTAAAACACAAAAAAGTGGCTTTTTAAGACCAATCCTCTCTCTGATTCATTGCAAGAATACATACTAAGCTCTGGTGGTCTGTCCGTACTACTTCTCATTTAGACTCAGCAGGACGTCTACTGTCTACTTTTAACTGTAATCATGTATGCATACATGTACATAGATGGTGTTAGTGGAATTAGAAGCAATACTCTGCATTGTAACCACCATTGTGCAGAAAAAGGAGGTAACTATGAATTCAACAAATGATCTATCTTCCAACTCTGCCAAGAACTCATCAACTTCAATTTATTGCACATTACATATTAGTTTTTTTCATTGAAATATATAACTTTCTTAAGAAATTGCTTATTTCATACAGTGCGTAGAAGTGTTTTTTTTCCATTTCCCTTTTATGTAAATGTTTTATCAGATTAGTATTGTATTTCATAATTAAGTAATCTGTATCTTAAAGGCAACAATATTAA